>NC_086359.1:4335630-4495630 GCF_036324505.1 Eleginops maclovinus
ACACTTGCACACTGACCTCTGACCAGTGTGACCTGAGATGTCTCCCATGAGAGCTCAGCTGGACAGCTCTGACCACCTGCCCACTACCGGCCTGACACACACACACCAGAATGTGAGCAGGGGAAGTAAGAGAGACATCCAGGAAAGACTTTGTGGAGGGACATGTGCTTTTATTCGATTAAAATTCATTTAAAGCACACATTTTCATAGTGCTCAAAGTCGCTTTATAAGTAAATAAACAAACAAATAACACAATAAATGCATGTTAGGTTATTGGAAGATGAGGGCTGATAAAAACGTGAATCAAAGCAGTGAAACGGGGGATATTTCCAAGATAACTAATGTTGAAAAAAGGAGGAAAAACACACAAAAAAAGAGGTTCGATCTTAGAATAAAACCAAGGCTTAGGTTGATAATCGGCAGACGAACCTCCCCTGCGCCCGTCCCCCTGGTTTTGAAATGCAGTATTATTTATGTCATGCCAATCAGAGCTTTATCAGAAGTTGGCGGTATGGGTTGAGCTCTTCACATGGCTGTTACTCACAATAAAATAGCAGTAGGAGAAGCTGCAGCCAGAAGCAAATCAAATCACCTTAGTCATTATTGCGGTTTTAGGCAGTCCAGTTAAAAGCGGCCTTGAGGGGCTGAATACGGGAAGATGAAGCCTTTGAAACGCTCAAATAATATTTTACATTTCTATTCAATTTAATATTCCAGTCCTTACACACGTAATGTATAATATCCTGCTTTATGTTTTGTTTATATTTCCCAGTGCCGATAACCTTTAGGGCGATGACGATGCAACTGATGGTTATTGCGGTTTAAAGTTCTGCTGGATTTCAGTAAACTGCTGTGGTCAACTAAAAGTTTTGCCTCCCGACTCCATCCCCCCTCTCTTCCCTTATAAATCCACACTGAGCAGGTGATGCAGCCAGGTTAAACGACCACCTACTCCCCCCCCCCCAAACTCCAGTGCACGCCCACCACCAATAATACGTCAAGAACACCACATAATAAATAGAAACACTTAGGTTCATCTCATCCTTCTGTTTTCATTTGGGAATGTTTGAATTCATGTCAAATACTATTGCCAATACCTTTTCTGGACAAAGTAACGCAATTATAATGCAGGAGAATATCTGGTAAAATGCCAAGAAATCAAACCAGTTGTGTGAGTTAGTTTCCAAATGAAGGTAAAAAAAAACAGCTCAAGTGATTGTTAAAAAGGTTGCGCAATCGAGAACATTTTTAACCATTTCTTTGCAGTTTCCATAAAGCATTTCAAACCCAAATCGGGCCATATATCACCATAGACTCAATCTCATTTTGTTTTTGTAGCTCTGTTGTACTGAAAAAGAGAACCACAACATCTTTATGTCCAACACAAACTCTAAAGGTGTCATAATTACCTTCAGTGAACTTTACAAGGGCCGGGTTTTCTGTCTTTGCAGCACTCAAGAGGAGGAATGATGTGCTGGCTCCGAGGTGATTTTCACTCAGAGCACCGTTGGGGTGATGGGTGCAAGCAGTGTCACCTGAGGGAGGCAGATCAGGTGAGGCAGGGTTAGGAGAGGTTAGATAAGTGGAGGTCAGAGGAGGAAACCTTTGCTCTGGGAGATGCATTTTTAACATACCCAAAGACATCTAAACTGTTTGGGTAAGTGGTGAACTCTACAAAGAAACACATGCTTATTGGCTATACACAGAGTATATAATCTATAATGCAAGTATTGATGATAAAGTAGTGGTAAGAGATTAGAAAAATCATGCATTTGAGCCTTAAGATTTACTTGGTGAACCCTGGAGGAAAGGTTTGCAGGAGGTTAGAGGTGGTCCGTTTGAGTCGATGAGATGCTGGATGTAATCTCAACAGACAATGACACATATATTACCCAACAGTCACACCCCTGAGGCTGGAGCTAAATACACCTGTAATTTAAGTGTTAAGGTGGGGGCTATACCTTTCATTGACACCAAATAAAGTGTGTGTGTGTGTGTGAGGACGGTCATGATCTGTCCACGTCACAAGACTAAGCTTCCAAAGCGTCCAAAGACAGTTAGCCTAAGATTAACTCAACATAACAATACCAACACTCTAATTTGAGAAGTAACTAAAGACACTTGTCTTAAATCTGTCCACTAAATATGGAAGAGTCGGTCCTTTGCATTTTGTTTCACTAGAGGTTTTCCCACATCTCCAGAAACATCTGTCTACCTAAACTGAATGCCTTTCTGTTTCTCAAGATACTCAAATTTGAAGGATTTATGTTTAAAAGCTTTTTGCAACTCTGCAGTCTCTGACCCACCTTACCTGGCCTTAAAAATCATTTTGAGTTTGAGGATTTAAGATAATTTATAGTACTGCAACACAGGTTTGAACTACATAATGCATATGCAACTTAGTCCTTTATGCAACACACAAACAAACCAGAATAGAAGAAAGAGGGCATCCCTGGGGTCCTTTCTTTTATTTGGAAGAGGAGAAATAAAAAACACAGATGAATTCTCAGAGCAGATAATATGACTGGCATCTTAGTATTTCATGTCTAAGTCATGAATGTCCCTGATGAGGGACTCCTGGGCACAAACATCCCTTCTTAATGAACCTGACGGACACTACGCAGACAATATGTGTAAATGAGGTGCGCCGTAAATATCGTCACGTCAAAGCTTTGTGTTTTCTGCAGCACACAGCATCATCCCCCTGCCTCTCACCATAAACCAGCGACAAAATAGCAGCTCCTAATTGTTGAGTTTAACACCTGGTGATTACAGGGGCTCATAAACTCCCCTCTGACTGAGGACACACACCCCCACACCCCTTCTCTCCTCCAAGGCCACACAGGGCGCCACTGCCAATCAGCTAGTCTCCTTCTCTGACACCATTTCTTCATTTTACAGCCCAGGGAGGGAGGAGAAGTCTTCACTCATTTAGCTAACGGAGACCCATAAACTCTAAGACATTTAGATTAATTGAGGATTTACAACTAGGGGAGGAGGGGGGGTTGGGTAAACTTAGTTGATGACTTTGGGCTGTCTGCTGTTTATCTCGAGTAATGGTGTGACAGAGAAAACCCGCTGATTCTGCTGCTACTTGGACTTCTCCAACACACACTGTTATTCTGCTTCCAGTATGAATCCACAAGTATGAAAGCCGACTCAATGGCTTTGATGGTAGAGGAAGAAAAAGGAGAAAGACAACATGTGAGGACCCTCATTCCCTAGCCTGCAACCCTGACCTACACAGATTGGTTAGTTTCCAAACCCCTAAACAAGTTCTGCTGGATTATTTTGGTTCTTAAACCAGAGGACACTTTGAAATGTTGACTGCAGGGGACATGGATCAAATCACCAACATTATCCAGTCCCACAGAGGGGAGATTTTTTTCATTCTTAGGACCAGTGAGCTGCCACATGTACAGCGCCCAGGGAGCAGTTTAGGGAAAGTGACATGTTTAGGGACACCTCTGTAGGAGATGTTCTTTCGGGGTCTTGATCCAGTGACCTTCAGGTTCCCGAGCCAAATCCCTACTGCCTTCGCCACCACCATAGCTGCCTGTTCATCCCAACTCAACCTAAACTAATATGTGATGCTCAAACTGAAGAAAGGACGTAGTGAAAAATATGTCCTCAGACAAAGACGGTGGAACCCACACACACACACACACACACACACACACACACACACACACACACACACACACACACACACACACACACACACACACACACACACACACACACACACACACACACACACACACACACACAATCACTGAGACACAGGGCTTTAAACATACAGTCATGAGCTGCTGTATATCTCTGAGTAAGGGTGCATCATCTGTGTAATTTCATGTCTCATTTGCACAAAGGGCTTCTCAGACTCTCAGGCGAGGTGACCCTTAACAACAGGCTGCACACATGGGAAAGTTTTTGGGTAATTTGACTTTAGGAAAACAAAGAGCATCACTAGCTGCCGTTTAGAAGGGGAAAAAAGTTCTCCCCTTTAATTTTGGCTATTATATTTTAGTTTTGGTTTTATTTTATTTTCCAGTTTACATTCTTGCCCAGGTTGGAGCACAAAGAACCATCTTTCTGGATATGAGAGTCGCTACTCGTTCTGTTGTGCAGCGGTGGCCGGTTTGTGCCTAATGGATCTGGAGGAAAACACTTGTGTGGTGGTTGTATAGCGTCTTTGTCAGTGGGGTCCTCGAGCCCGGGCTGAAGATGCCTTCTCATTAAGGCGGGGGGTGCTGGGCCTTATTGTTGTGCTAATCAGGCACAGATGTGGACACCCCGACTCCAGAAAATCATCCAAGCAGTCTTGACAGCAGACGCCTCACAGGAGGGAAATGGGTAAGGGGGGGGGGGGGGATCCTTGTGGGACCGGTATAATTGTTTTTGACAGCGGTCCAATACAAATATGTACATGCGTGAAAATGAATCAAGCTTGAGCTGTCAACCTCTGAACTGAGATATTTATGACGGGGGTGTGGAGGGAAGAGATGGGGCTCTTTTGTCTGGGATGGGAAAGAGAAAAGTACAGATGGGGGGGGGGGGGGATCCTCTATTCCCCAGCTGAAGGCATTTTAACTTCTCAATGTTTCCCTACGGTGGCCCTGAAGTGTAAGTCAAAACAACATTTCACAAACACAACAACATTTCACAAACACAACAACATTTCACAAACACAACAACATTTCACAAAACACAACAACATTTCACAAACACAACAACATTTCACAAACACAACAACATTTCACAAACACAACAACATTTCACAAACACAACAACATTTCCTGAAACATTTATCTTGTGAATCACGAAGCTTCTTTCTAAATAAATGCAATATGAGCCGTGAACATATTGATTCAAACTATGTTTTATAGATTAAAAATGATTGGATGTTGTCTTGTTGTCCACAGTGACCGGACTTCTCTCTGTGGATTGATATGACCCTTGATTACATCGTCCTCAGCAGTCTTCTTCCCTTCCTGAAAGCATGTCCAGTTGATCAATCTGCTTAACCATTTCAGATCATTTGCGTCTGATAAATGGGGCGAAGCCTGCGAGCTAGTTCACGCAGTCAACTCCATCACCAATGATACATTCGCACATAACGCCCCTCGTCACACTTGCAACCAACAAAACATAGTCTCCTAATCTGGCGCTCTATCTACAGTATTATGTGGCGTGATGAGGCCCGGGCCTAGACGCCAAACTCAAACTCGAACTCAAACTATATACTGTTTCTAATAGACAAATTAGTGTAAAGTCCAATGAGCCACTTGTGATGCGAGACTGGAGTTGAGACAGTGTCCATGAGAACTGATGGTTTCAAAAGTAGCCGGTTATAAAGCTAAATGTCCGTCAGACAAGAGCCTTCGGAGATTGCATTTCACTTTACACAAAGACTATTTACCTGCATTCAACCAAAGCCTGTGATTGGTCAACACAACTCAGACCACAAACGGAGAACAGAACTCTTCCAATACCAAAGGCCTTTACATTTAATCGGTGCTTATTGTGATAAAGAGGTGAACCTGACGGAGGCTCTGAGTCTCTCCCAGGTGTTTCTCCACCCTCGACTGAGCAGCAGAAACAAACACCCACAGAAACTCCTCCCGACGTTGATCGCCATCACTGTTTCTCTTCTGCATTCACACACTCAGAGGAAGGAGTGTTTCCGCCTCAGTCTTTAAAGAATTTCACAAGAGCAATATTGAGGAATTGGGTGTGTGTGTGTGTGTGTGTGTGTGTGTGTGTGTATGTGTGTGTGTGTGTGTGTGTGTGTGTGTGTGTGTGTGTGTGTGTGTGTGTGTGTGTTTGTTTGTGTGTGTGGGTGTGTGTGTGTGTGTGTGTGTGTGTGTGTTTGTTTGTTTGTTTGTTTGTTTGTGTGTGTGTGTGTGTGTGTGTGTGTGTGTGTGTGTGTGTGTGTGTGTGTGTGTGTGTGTGTGTGTGTGTGTGTGTGTGTGTGTGTGTGTGTGTGTGTGTGTGTGTGTGTGTGTGTGTGCTCCAGGCCGCAGTGTTGCTCCCTGTGTGGTCAGAGTATGACAGACATGTTTTCAGTCGGCACTGTGTGTAAATACTGTAAACGCCTGCAGCCATCTTCAAGTGTGTGTGTGTGTGTGTGCTAACCAGGTGGTTTTATATCATATGCACAACAAATAAAGCTTCCCAGTTTAATTGCATTACATAACATCACATAAAGCATTAGATTATGAGATGAATACCGTACTGTAAGATATAACGCTCTCTATCGGAATAATGTGTGTATACTTCAAGCTCCACATCTTCCTAAACCAATCAGCATCTACGATAAGCAACAACCGCCAGACCACATTCCCGCCGAGCAGCTTTAATTAACCCTTTGTGCGTCCGTGATGCTGAAGAGCGCCGGCTTCATATCAGGGAATGTGTGAGCTGAAGCCGGAGAGACTGTGGGATTAAGAGTATCCCTCCGGAGGACGATGGGACATGAAGGCCGGGGGGGGGGGGGGGGGGCAGTCTGCTGAGATTAACACCTCAGTTTGCTTTTCCCACATGGCCTCTCAATCCCTCAGGAATGCTGCACCACTGTCCCGTCAAACCAGCGTCTTTCTCCACAATCACACGGCTAATTACAATGTGAGTCTGGATCTGAATAGAGTCACGGGTTTTTTGTTCTGTTTCCACATGAAAAAAAGGGGGGTTTTGATAATTAAAAAGGCCTACTGCAGTGGCATGTAAACACATAATGATTACATTAATTAATCTACACACTGTGAGGTTGTTTTTTATTTAACGACTGTCAACATCTCTGGGTTTTTGCTTGTATTTCAAACGGCTCAAGGAACGAATAGGATGGCGCCCAAAACAAGCACCACTTAGAACGTGTTCAGCATGATTATATCACATCAGGGGAGTCCAAACCTTTTTCACTGAGGGCCACAAGCAGAAATATATACAAAGGTCTGGGCCACTCACTGGAGCAGAGGTATATTGCCTCATAGGTTAAGTCACAAGTTAGCAAAACCAATCAAATGAAGGTCAATTATGCTTGATACTTGAATATGCTTTACAGCCTACATCACAGCTCTCCATAGGGTCTCATTTATTTGTTGGCAGATATTCCTTAAAAAAGAAGCCTCAGATATTTAATAATAAGGGGAAATACTAAGGGTATTTTTCAAGCTTGATATGGAAATAAGTTATTGGGCTTTTTATAAATAACTACGGTTTGTTAGAAAATGTTTTCATCTTTTAATTGACTGAAGTTATTTGAAAAGTGGGTTTCATGTCAACATACAACTCCGGAAGAAATCAAGAGACCACCCCAAATGTTTCCTAAATCTTTATCTCTACATGTATGGCAGCCATTCCAGTGTGTGTTGAATCCCAACACAGAGAAAATGTGTCAGTAGTTTATAGAATACAATACAAACAAAATGAAAGATAGTTTAACTCAAATCTATAAACAATAAAACAAGAGGAGATGATAATGCTGAAGTGGCTGTATACTTTTAAGAAGTACAGTATAAAACAAGCACCATTTTCAGCTGCGAGCCATATTCAAAATGGACAAAGGGCCGCAGTTTGGACACCCCTGTATGACATATGTATTCAATACAATTCAATGGGGCTTCATTGACATGGGAAACATACCACCAGAAAACACACATTACGTTTTGATAAAATGTAATTTGATTAGATTTCTTTGTAATAATGTTAGTTAAGCATTGTTAAAAACACATTTCAATGAACTGTTTTGTACACACACGTTTCAGGCCTGATATAAAGCCTTGAGGAACTCCAAATTAAAGCTGGAATATAAAAAACTAAAACATTTCGATATTTTTTTTTAAGCACACAGTTTATATAAATGCTTAACAATCATTTCCCAATAAACCAGGAGTGATGGTTGTACCCTTTATAATGCATATAGTGACCAGTGTTTACATATGTTGCCTTGGTATAATGGATATATTTGTAATTGTATATTGAGATGTTTTCGTCTGATCCATCCCTTCATATTGAGATGTTGCCTTCAGTGTCACTTCACATCTAAAGACGGAATGGGACATCACCAAGAAGTGGACGAACGGACGGCCACAGGCCCTAAGAGTACGAGCTTAGGTTTAAATCCCTCATCGTCTAACATCCCATTGTCCCCCAAATCCAGCCTACCTTTAAAAGAAGTCCTCTCTGAGCCCTGCAACAATGTGGCCCATAACACCCCCCCCCCAACAAAAAGAAAGAAAAGATCCTCTCTCTTTCTTACCCCCGACTCCCTTCTCCTTCACTCGCTGATCCTCCGGTGTGAGAAGCTCTTAATCAGGGGCCAAACAATGAGACCCCAGATCCCTGCTTTCTGACGGTGGGCCTGATCTAATAAGCAGAGGAGGGCCAGGATGAAGAGGGGAGGGGGTTCCTGATCCAGGGGATTACTGGGAAAGATCTACCCCGGAGAGGAGGCCTCCGTACGGGGGAGGAGAAGGGAAAAGGTACCGTGATTTGATGCATTAATATCACAATAACACACGCTGCTTTGTATTCAGGTGAAATGTGAGGTATATTTAGTGTCTTTATTGAAGAGCTGAAGAGAGGGGACGCAGCAAATAGTCCCAAACCGGGGTCATCATCATGAGGACTTCAGGAAATGTGCCACTAAATGATCTATACGTCGCAATTCAACTTTCAAATTCTAATTCAACATTTCATACGTTGTGTGAAAAGCAGCCAAGGGTGGAATCATCTTCCAACAAACAAAAAAACCCAATTCTCTCTGGAAGCTCTCCGCAGCTATTTCATGTTTCCTTGGCTATTGGGCCTGTCCATTGATTCCCTTCATTCCTTTAAAGCCTTAGGGGAGCAGGAAGGCCTCCAGCTTCAACTTTCTTCTCTGCTTCAGTCCGTCCATCCACAAAGCTTACCTCATCCCCTGCTTCTCCATCTTTAAAGCCAACCATTTAGCCCCCGTACCGTCCCGATTTCCCTCCTCACAGATCTCCTCTCTGCTGCCTCGATCACCTTTATTCACAACACCGACCAACCACGTCTGCAACATCTGGATAACAAAGCAAATGCATGTTCCTGGATGTTCAGAAGTCCGTGGTGCATTGAACATCTCAATATCCAAACACATCCTACAAAAAGGTGATGTCATTATCCTTTTGGTAATGCTAAAAAAACTGTTGTAGTGGCTGAACGACGCAAACAGTGAAATGTGTGGAATCAGCGGAAAAGTGTGAAATATTATATCCTGCATTCAAACTGTACCTAATTAAGAATAGGAAATATAGTACGTATACACAGCAAAATGTCCTTACGGTATGAAATGTAAAAGTAGTTGTCGTTGTGCAGACTAGTCCTAGTTTTCCTGATATATTACGTTAGTAAAACTAAAGGTTTAACGGAAATTAAGGACCAGCAGGATTCAATAAAATAGGAAAACATGACAAAGAGCTTCAACAGAAATAAGGAAATGTGGCTTTGATATTTAAGAATTGAGGTTCAGTCACTGATAAGATATTTTGAAGTCAAACTAAAATACCTGGTAATTAAAGGCATACTCATAATCATACTAAAAGCAATACGTTAATGGACATCTTGAAGACTGAATACCCTGAGCTGTAGATGTTGTTTGAGGCTTTAGGTGCATGGAGGCCAACCAGGGACTACATGGTGTGCGAGGTTCATTCATCGGAGAGCTGGAGTGTGTGGGCTCTCAATGTGAAGGAGGGGGGTGTCCCGCTTCCTGTTCCAATGGAGAGGGCGGACCCATTAGCAAACGCTGCTGTGACACCGGCCGTTTGGAGACCTTTGATGTGTTCACAGCAGCACGCTGAAGGGCGGAGGAGCGAGAGGAGACCTGGTGGGTGCAGGTGGAGGCTCCATCCATTCACGGAGGACACTCTACTATTTCAGAATGTCAACTTAAAAACAGAGTGGAATACTTTGTTTTCTTTGTATATTTGAGGGAACTTTTCTTGTTGAGTGTCAAGAGTGCAAATGCAGTGATGCTTATCTTAAAATGTATTCACCTAAACAGGAACAACTATGACGAATGAAAACCTCACTTGTTGTGATCACACATTTGGGCCTGTACAGTGCCTTCCAACTCACAAACTAAAAACTAATCAAAGTACTCCATATTTTTCCCTCAAACAAATCAGATATTAGAAGAGCATCATTCTACAGAAGCTCTTTTTAAAAGGCACTTTTCATGTTAAGGGCATATCCAGGACGGCAGAGTTGCTTTAAAAAAAGTTGAACATAGAGGCGCCACACATTTTGTGACAGTGTGCCGCTGCCAAATGTTTCAGAATCAGAATCAGAATAGCTTTATTCGTCCCACAGAGGGGAAATGTGCATCTGTTACAGCAAGAAAAGAGCCAAAGACAGCTTAATATAACCCAAGAAGCATGCACTCAAAAGATTACACAATTTACACATCCTGTAAGAGTTCTGAGATAAAGCAGCCAGGTTTATATTGCACAGTATATATATATATATAAACAGATGGAAGGATGGGGTAAATGGAGGCTGTGGCGCAGTGGGATAGCGCGCTGATCTTTGTATCGGGGGAGAGCAGGTTCCAGTCCCAGGCCAGACTCAAACCCGGGTCCTCCACACGGGGACCAAGCCCCACACTGTTTATGGCGTTTCAAGCAACTTGAGAGAATTTGTTTTTAGAGTTTGTGATTATGTGTCTCAAAACCAGGCTTTTTGGTTCTTCAGTGGTGGCAGAATTACTCAGAGCATTTCACTGTTGAATTAAATCAATGTGGTTATATAAGGAGTGTAGGACTTCATCTTTTCATAAAGCAGAACATGTTTTGGAAATGGAAAATACAAATGGAGTATAAACCAGCATACAAGTGCAATATCAATTTGCATCGTACCAATGGGGGAGAGGTGTAATTTTCTATGTCAATACATTTCTTTTGTTATATTTTCATGACGCTGAGAGGCACAGGAAGGCCAAACATCTCAGGAGAAGTTAATTTCTTCTACAAAAACAAGACGGACTGTAGCTCTGTTTTATCTGATATCATCAAGATCTCCCCAAAGAAAAAAACAAGAAGAGATGTGAAGAGGAAGAGAAGACAGGAAATAAGTGGAGAAGACGAGAGGGATCATTTTCCATCCTCTCTTTCTGTTTATTGAACTGTAATCCTGAATAATACCCCTCATATGTAACACGTTACCGGATTTCCTCCAGAATACCGCAGCCGGGAGTCTGCGTTCGCTCAACCCTTCAGTGCTGCGTCGAGGTTAACCAAACATGTGTCTGTGTGTACATCTTGGGAATATCACACACCGTGTCGGGATGGAAGAGATCCTTCTTTTGAAATACATCAGAATATATCTTCACGAACACAAACTGTAATGCCACTTCTTTCTACGTTTATAGTCACCGAATCGAAGTACGGGGAAGCATTCAGCACGTCTGATCGACAAGTTTACAGAAAATAAAAGCACTGCCCAGGAATCGAACCCGCGTCACATGAATGGGAATCTTGCAGGATACCACTACACCAGTGGTGCCCTAGTCTGAGACTTTGCAGCAGTTAATCTCGTATAGAAGTATTCAAAAAACAAAATACTACGTCCAGGTTAACTCAACGGTCACAGTGTACATCCTGGAATATCACACACTGTGTTTGCAGGACAGTCTGTTTTAGGAATGTTTTTACACAATAATGTGCCTTAACATACATGACCACGAGATTTAATGCCATTTCTCTCCGTCCTCAATCAGAAATCCTTAATTGCACAGAAATGAAATGCACCTCCCGGGTATCGAACCTGGGTCGCAAGAAGGGGAAGCTTGCAGGATACCTCTACACCAGTGGGACCCTAGTAATTTAAATAGTGAGTAGTGTTGAGTTTAGTAATGCTCCAAACCCTGACTAATAAAGTGTTGTAATCTGTTGGTGCTATGTCTAAACTTCTTAGGACACAAATAAACAAATTACAAAGTTATCCTGGGAATATTACCCACTGTGATCGGACTGCAGAATACACTACACAATAAGATGTCTTTAGATGCCACTTCTCTCTATCAGGTATTTTGACATAAAGCAAAGTGTTGGACACATTAAATGTTGACATGATAAGGATGCTACTGAAAAGTCTGAGTGTACTACTACTACTCAACCTGAGGGGAACATGGCAATGCATCAACTAGATTCAACAGTTCAATAAAACCTGAAACATGGGGCTGAAAACGTAATGTTTTTTGGATCCATCAACACAAGATTAAATGTATGAAGAGACTTCTGAAGGAGCTGTTTGAAGAGAGGATGATGTCTTAGGTCCTTTAAAAAAAACAATATCTGACCAAATATCTTAAATATCTCATATTATATCAAATATTGAACAATAATTGACCCCTTTCATAAACCTAACGACATTACCTTGGTTCTGTAAAGTTCATACACACGTCCCTCTTTTTTCTGCTTGATTTAAGTTTGTTAAAGCTGACTGTAACATCTTTCCACAGATACATACAATAAAAAAGTGACGTCAGGGAGAAGAATGAGAAGAGGGAATCCTCCTCCTCCTCCTCTTCTTCAGCTCGAGGTTATCATGAGTGCCGGGGTTGTTTCAGTCGTGGCATACGTTCCAAAATACTTCAAAGAAGGACGTGTTCACACAGGCCGCCAAACAAATAATTAACAAAGTCAGAGGGATTAATTAAAGCCGCAGGGTTCAGGCAGGGTTCAGCCTTCTGTGTGTGTGTGTGTGTGTGTGTGTGTGTGTGTGTGTGTGTGTGTGTGTGTGTGTGTGTGTGTGTGTGTGTGTGTGTGTGTGTGTGTGTGTGTGTGTGTGTGTGTGTGTGTGTGTGTGTGTGTGTGTGTGAGTGAGGGGGGGACAGGGACTCCCCTGCTGGATGTGATTAGGAAACCAAAGAAGAAAGAGAGAAGAGGCGAGGGAAAACAGTGGCTGTCATTGATATCCATCTCCATGTAAACAGCTGGGTGTGTGTAGGTTTGTGTGTGTGTGTGTGTGTGTGTGTGTGTGTGTGTGTGTGTGTGTGTGTGTGTGTGTGTGTGTGTGTGTGTGTGTGTGTGTGTGTGTGTGTGTGTGTGTGGGAGTAACTTTTAAACTAGAAGTTAAAGTCCTGTAAAAACCCTAAAGTAGGGATGTATAACAATCCAATTTTCCCGCAGATCCAAGAGGGTTATATAAAGTTTATTCAGCTCAAGAAGTAAGATCCTTTTCTCAATACATAGAGGAACAATTCCTCCTCCAGTTTATAACACATATTTTAGGTCAACACATCTGGAGATCTGGATTTCTCAGGACTGGAAGAGGAACTGTTAAATGCAACTGTGTTATAGTCAGACTAATGTAGTATTACAATAATCATATTTGTCTCTGAAACACAACAAAAATACAATACAATGAAATTCATAATGCTTCACAGTTATACGTTTTTTTCACATCAAATATAAATCATGTGAAGGACTGCAGAGGTGGAAGAAGTAGTCAGAGTTGTCACTGAAGTAAGGGAGCAATGCTACATTTGAAAAGTACTTTGTTAAAAGTAAAAGTCCAGCATTCAAGAAGAAGCATCGGCCTCAAAATGTACTTAAAGTATCAAAAGGAAAAGTCCTCCTTATGATGTGGGATCATTTTATGAATATTGATATGTTTTTATCCAACCTGGTAAATGTTGAGCTGCTTATAATAACTACATTTACTGCTGCTGGATCCAAGCCTATAAGTACTGTATATGTCAAAGTGTATTTAATAGTTGATTAACATTATGTATTACCTAATATTCTAAACCCAAAAAGGAACACAAGCTGTCAAATAAAAGTAGAGGAGTAGAAGTATAAAGTTGCATAACCCAAGAATACTCAGGTAAAGTACAAGTATCTCAAAATTGTACTTTGTTACCTACTAGACTCACTGCTCATGCAGCAACGTATTGAAGTAATCAGATTACTTTGCTGTAAGTAAGATGGTATTTAACAGCTGTGACCTCAGACCAAGCCAGGTGTGATGTGCCGACCCTCACCCCCCCATTACACCAACGTAATGGATCATTCCCTCTCCCCATTCCTTCCCATTCACTGAACCCTGCAGGCATTACTGCGCCCAATAGCTGTTTACATGCAGCATTAACCACACGTCGAGATTTATATCCAATCCCAACAATCAGGAGAGCAAAGTCTGCTTCAATATTAACTCTTCTTGATTACATACGTTATACACTGCATGTTCAAAGTACACTATCTCTACTAATGATTGGATACCTACACTACTTCTGTTACTCTATGATAGCTCTCTAACTCTCATTACTTATCAAACACTTATTTATATTTATCTGTTTCCGTCGGGTGGGACTCCTCTGCTCTCGTGATGCTAATTTCTCTCCTGAAGAATCAACAATCTTATCTGACGTTAAATGGAAAAGCTTGCATCAAAGTTTCTGGATCTGTTGTTGGTTTTTGTGGCTGTTTGTTGGAAAGCACAGCATGTTCCTGCACAACATAAATGATGTTTTCTTTTTAAAATCATGATTTTGATGAAGTGAATTACTTGCATAGAACTCTGAAGAACACACATTAGACATGGAATAGTTTTTCCCCCTTCAGTAAACTTCATCCTGACTTGTTGAGGATCTTCAGGACTGTTGTGATCTCTGCTGCATTTCAAAATAAAGTCCTGTGGATTTAACACAAAGTTTGGCTGCTCAGCATGCGTTTGTAGTGACAGGACCACCAGTACGTCAGATGACATGTTTTAATCGCAGGTCTCTTGCTGTGGAGACCCTCCTCCCGGCCCTCTCTGTTCCTCTCTCCCCCGTCCCTCCCTCCCCTCCTCACCCTCTCGGCTCTGTCTCTCTTTCAGCTCAGTGTTTTGGCAGCAGCGCTCCCCTGCATCACAAAGCCCGTACTCTCAGCTTGTCCCATTGTGTTGCGAACATCGCAGGTAATGATTAACACAAACACACAACAATGGGCTGTGCAGCACCCAGCCTGTGTGGGAGTCGATGGCCTCGAGACGATCTGCCTGACCTCAAACCACACGATGCCACGAAGGCTGCATCGCTACAGCTTCTGGTTGACCTTTTCACTTTACCATGTTGTTCAATGCAAGTGATTCAACGCATTTGTGTTGCAGAGACTTGTGGTGCAGACCAGAAATCAGTGAAACGCTTCATGATGCTTGGTCTGATTTGCAATTTCCAGAGACCACCACTTTCTAACAAAGTCTAAAAGCAGCTGGAGGTCAAATAAATGTGTAAATGTGAATGAAAACAAAGCATTTACACATTTACCTCCACTGCAAACAGTCTGACTGTTTACTGTCTGAGCTTTCGATCAAACAGACGATGAGTTTGACTGCAAGCTCAGACGGTAAACTGCAGGTTTGCGATACATTTTCTTTTATTTCTCTACCCATTAACTTCACAAAAGGAATGAAACAGCCTTGCATATGTTCAGGTAATGAAGAGGTATGAAATGGGCTAGATTACACAACCGATTCTGACACACATAGGAGGATTATAGGGGAATACACTTCAAGATAAACATTTCACTGCATGATTTCAGCCTTTAGTTCCCTTCACCTGCATGACTTTCAATGCACTTTTGTTGCAGAGACTTGTGATGCATCGTCACATAACTAAGAGACCTAATAATCTCTATTTAAATAGGGTGTTGAGACCTGAAATCAATGAAACGCTGCATGTTTGGCTTGATTTGCACTTTTCAGGCAGCTGGCAGACAACTCATTTTGTAAATGCCAAAGAAAACAATACATTTGCACATTAATCTTCATCGCAAACACTCAGTTTACTGTCTGAGCTTTTAACAAAACAGACCTGATATAAATGGGCGGAAACAATCCACAGACTCCTTCACTATGTCGTTCACCTGCATGTGTTTCAATGCATTTCTGTGACTTGTGATTCATTAACAAATCACTTACAGACCTAATGATCTGAAATCCTGATATTTAAATAAGCTTAAACATCCCTCAATGTCTGACTTACATATAAGTGATTTCAGGCAGAAGCAGTATCAACACATGACAGGGTAATAAACTTTACATTAAGATGCTCTGTTGTTGACGTCTTGCAGAGGAGCCTCGGCTAAACAGTCCGAGATTTAAATGTAAAAGAGGACCTGATGTTTCCATAATGTGTCCCTGCTGTGAAGCGGACTAATGAGCGACCGGCCACACCTCGCACATTCCTCCTGACCTTTATTCCACCTCACTTTCCCTCCACACACACACACCCTGCTAACCTCACCTCACCCCAATGATTATCATTCACCCCAACATCGCCCCTCCTCCTCCTCCTCATCTGTTATCAGCTGTCAGGCACCAGCCAGCCCCGGCATTCTCCTCACATTAACATCAGTATGCAGCAGCTATCAATGCTATCTGGACCCGGGGGCTCCGGGAGGGTCCCCCATATCTCTGATGTCATCAGATAAAGATGTGGGAGGAAAAGAGGGGCCGGTGCAGGGGGTATCTGTAGTAGAGGTGTTTGATTCTATCATGCATTTGCAGGAGAAGAAGTAAACTAGTAGTTGTAGAAGTAGGGAAACTGTTCTGGGGAGGAACTGAAGTTTAGGTGTTTAATTTTATCACGCAATTGTTGTAGTTGTAGAGATTGGAGTGCCTTGCTCAAGGGCACCACAGCAGGGCCCAGGAGGTGAACTGGGACCTCTCCAAGTAGCAGTCCACTTTCCATATTTCAAGTCTGTTCAGGGACTTAAACCGGCGACCCTACGATTCCCAGTCCAAGCCCCTACTGGCTGAGCCACTGCTGGACATAGTAATATGGTAGTAGTAGTAGTAGTAGTAGTAGTAGTAGTAGTAGTAGTAGTAGTAGTAGTAGTAGTAGAAGTAGAAGTAGTAGTAGTAGTAGTAGTAGTAGTAGTAGTAGTAGTAGTAGTAGTAGTAGTAGTAGTAGTAGTAGAAGTAGAAGTAGTAGTAGTAGTAGTAGTAGTAGTAGTAGTAGTAGTAGTAGAAGTAATAGTAGTAGTAGTAGTAGTAGTAGTAGTAGTAGTAGTAGTAGTAGTAGTAGTAGTAGTACATATCATTTACATATGTGTAATGTAAACTTAATGTAATCTGTCCTGTATGCAACATAAATGTGTGTCAGATAGCCTTGTGCTAAAGTGTTAGCATGATGCAGCCAACAACAAGTGTGTGTGTGTGTGTGTGTGTGTGTGTGTGTGTGTGTGTGTGTGTGTGTGTGTGTGTGTGTGTGTGTGTGTGTGTGTGTGTGTGTGTGTGTGTGTGTGTGTGAAGCAATTGAGGCGTCTGCAATCCCACCTGTATCTCATTAACACAACAACAAGGTGCAATAACATTAACACTGCTGTTCCCTCCCCAAAACACAAGTATCTTAATAATAAATCTAAACCTATCAGGCTCACTGGCCCCCTCCCCCAGACCCCGACCCCCCCAAACACAAACACACACACATACATGCTCAGGTATGACACACACACGTATAACAGTCCACCGTGTAGCGCCGGCTGGCATCGGCTCAGCTCTTATCTGTTTATGACTTCCACTCTGCCTCGTTTATTTGTGTACTTTGACTTTCGCTGTAAAGCTCCGTCTGACCCGCAGTAGCACTGCAAAGAGTCAAAGGTCAAATCTGGAATTTATTTCGACATATCGAGTCGTTGATGCTGTGCCGCTGCAGGAGTCTCACCCACACATTACAGATTATGCTGAATATTTGGGACCTTTATTTGAAAGCTTTTTTTTTTAGCTTTAGTCGATCAATTCTCGCCTAAAGCAGGTGTCATGTGACCATGTCTGAATCCGGGCCAAGACCTTTGTTGCCTCTTTCTCTCCCGTGCACTTCCTGTCTCTCTTCACAATAAACATGATCCTGCAGAGGTAGAAAACAATAACAATACTGAAGGATCTCTCAAACTGTGGGCATTTATAGAGACACAGGTTAGCTTCAACGAACTCTGGTCAACATATATCAGGATATTGTTCGACTCGTATAATGTTGGTGGACATATTGTATATCATTAGGAAGAGCTAGATTGCAATATTTCTACCATTTTCATGTCTGTTTGGTCAATATGAAGCCAGAGCATCCAGGTGGTTAGCCTAACTGACCTGCGATTACTGGAAGGTTAAATATTGTTGTCCAAAAGATAGCTGGTGTCTATAAAAAGTGTCGAATGTGATATCCTAAAATGTCTTGTTTTTTTCATTTCAAAACCAAAAGATATTCAGTTTTTTGGGATATAATACATACATATATATAACAGTTGGAAATCTCCATATTTAGGAGGATAAAACAGAATTTTCGGTCACTTTTCGTAAGCAAAAAAAAAGTAGTTTATTGTAGTTTTGATGGATTAGTTGAATCGTTCAGCTCTGATCTACAGGGAGAGTGTTTGGCTGGGAGGAAGATGCTACACACAGACATAATTATCTTCTGAATATAAATAAAAAAACATGTTTTCAGGATAAAACAACATACATTTAAACCTCAAAAAGACATGAAACTCCATACTTAAGTGCTCTGGTGTCCATACATCCCAGAGTCAAAGCTCAAAAGGGGATTACTTATCAATTACTGTGATGTTAATGGACTGAGTATTAACAATCAGTGAGATACCGGCAGAAATGCATTGTTCTTTGTTCTCAACTTTTGGTTGAGAAAATGCCAGCAGACCAAAGTGAATTTGGGAAACTAAAGCAGAAGTTAATGAGTTAATGAGTTATTGTCATTATCAGGTGTTTTCTCTTTATATCACCTGTATTCTGATCTCATGCTATATGTCTGCATCAAACTGAAGCTGCCATTCAACATTATGACTTCTCTTTTAGACATTAACACATGGGTCTTACTTTAACATAAGGCTCAGAGTGTTATAAGCTGATAAAAACAGGGCTGATCTTGATTCTCTGCTGCAGCTAATGGGATTACTCCTCCTGCTCTTTCTACTGATGCAATTAAAAACACGCAGGCAGTTCACAGCGTTCACTCACTAAAGCAACTTAATTGAATGCATCTTCTGAGAGACGCCTTAATGCTCTGTTTGCATAAAGGACAATAAACCGGCAATAAATTATGAGACCAGAACAGAAGTGATTTATGTGGTTAATTTGGCACGCGTTCAGTTACTGTAGGAACGATTTAGAAATGATAAAAAAAAGAGTACGAAAAAGTTTCTAATCCAAGACACTTTAGCACACTGTGAGAGGGTTTTATTTGCCAGCTTTTTGGAGGGACAGGGGCTGTTTTTTAGTGAGGGGGGTAACAGAAGCGCACCCCTCCCCTCTCCCCACTCCCCCCCCCCCCCCCCACTCCTGCTCCGCTGGCCGCTCTCAGACCATTGTTGTTGTGACTGCCGTCCGGAGAGCACAGTGCTGTAGGAGGGCTGCTGCACCGAGGACGCTCTCTCTCTCTCTCTCTCTCTCTCTCTCTCTCTGCTGTAGAAGTGAAGCGGACTGAAGCTCAGCTCCACATTTGAAACCTCACATCTGACGGGGATACACTCACCCAGGAGAGGAGAGCTTTGCAGGAGCGCTGCGTAAAGACGCGCGTAAAGAACTAAACTAAGCGGACTGTGAACTACGGGTGCAGGTTTTGATCAGCCTCTATCAATCCCTCGCCACATTGGATCTTTCCCAACATTTTCACAGCGAAAATATGACTTTTTTTGTACACTCGTGAATCCACTTCTTCGCTCCGTGTTTGGTTTTATCTCCCTCTATGGATTTAGCCCTCTAAACGGCCCGGCTGTAGTGGACTTTGCCCAGGGGGATCGCAGCTCCTTCCACCGGTCACCAGGAGAGCCCGGCAGCTGTCGTTCATGCTCCTGGGGGCTGTTTTTGATGGATTTATAAGCTCGCTTTTCAGCCGGATACACAACAGCCGAGAGGCGCGCACAGACTGCTTTTTGGGAAAGGCGATAACATAACTCCAAATGAGGATTTCAATATTCAGTTGTATCGCCCGGGACAAGGAGTGATTTCCCCCCGGTACCACTCATTTCTGCGCGGACAGACCCGGAGGAAAGGTGGGTGACAACAGACAGCTGGACATTTGTTGTTTCATTCATTTCACATGTGTTGTTACATTCAGACTAAAAGCCTAAAAAGAAATCGTTTAAAGCCTTCAATATTTGTATTAAAGTGAGTTCATTCTAGTTTAGCAATTTCGGAGTTAATGTCTTGATACGAGACAGAAGGAGGGTTTAATGTCCATCTACCAGGATCGCCTCATTTGCATTGTAAATCCACGTTTTGTCATTTTAATGTGGGTTTTCACGAAAGAAACCATTGCATTCACATTGTAACTTGTTATGCTATGCGAACAGATCCAAACAAGTCAGTAATTAGACATTGAACCTTTCAGACGGACTATTTGTCAGGAGAGGGTTGAGTTTGAACTCGCTATGTTTTAAATCATTTTTTAATTGATAATAAGGTTTTTAATTTACATTGTTCATGAAGGCAATTCTGAGCAGACATTCCTGTCAGAACAGAAGTCAACCTTCAATTAGCTAAAGCTTTATTAATTGTTTCATCCATAGATCCCAGGTTGTGTCACACACTGCTCAATGGACTGAATGTATTCACTGACAACTTTGTTAAATAAATAGTGACCTACAAGGACTGTTCGAGAAATATGACGGATTTATTAAGTGTGACTTGAGTGACAGAAAGATGTAGTACATGCAAAATAAAAGCCTACACAGGGACGTCCCTCTCCCCGTGCTTCAGGGCTGGAGAGTAGAATACAGAAGAAGTGTTTTGGCTGCGAGGCAGCGTGCCAGCGGAATTAGCAGCAGCAGGAGAAAACGTTTTTTTCCAGTCCTTAATTGAGAAAGAATACGTTTCATTCAAGCGGCTGGTTCTTTAAACGGTGTGTGTGTGTGTGTGTGTGTGTGTGTGGGCGCGGCCTGCATGCATGGAGTGCACGCACCAGGGTCTGGCGCCTGTGCGCAGTTGGCCTGACTCGCAGCAGAAAAATCACTGCATTATTCCTTTAGTGTGTTCGTGTTTATAGTTGGTCTGCAGAATGGATCTATGTGTGGCGTTGTGAGGAAGTAAGATTTAAACAAATATTTTGAGTAGTGATAAGAGTAGACTCATATTTACAGAGATGCACACATGTGGAAATTGGAAGACATTTATTAACTTTTCCCTTATATAAATGAGGAGGTGTGATTCTTTAATACACTGAGGAATTCAGTTGAAAGCATACATCTAAGTTCAACAGCATTGGAGATTTACATATATATTTTAAAGTTGGAACAGCAAAGGATTTGAGGTTTTTTAAACTAACTTAAAAGCCTTTTTCAGTCAAAAATGCCAAATCAAAATCGTAAACCTAACTTCCAATTGTCAGCTTTTCTTTGTGTTCTCTAATAAGGAATATATATATTTAGGTGTGAGTGAGACGTAACTGTGAACCTAAGACATCTCCTTTTTGCATTTGGACAGTCTGATGTAGGCATTCATTGGACTTTTTTAGTACAAAGTTCAGATTGAAAGTATCATATGCAGTCAGATTTAAAGAAAGGAGAGCAGTCACCTGTTTCCACCTGAAGTCTCATCAGCTGTGTCCGCTGCTCCTTCAGATTTTGCAGCTTCCTGGCAAGATTCAAGTGCTTTCCCAATAAGGGCCCATTATCGGGGGGCAGACTGAGCCGGGCCACACTGACAAACAACAGGCGGTAACAGCCCTGCTCCTTATTCATGACGCAGGAGAGCCTGGACAATGTAAGGCCGACGAGCGAGACAGTTAGCAGGACATCTGGTTGAGAATACAGCTGCTCACCGTCACAACAACCTCTTTTTTCACTTTATGTCTGAACAATTGTTTGTGTTTTCTTGCCACCTGAGCAGAGAAGTTTGTGCCTTAAGCTGCTCTCCCGCCAGACCTCTGATCAGAAGATAACCGTCTCCCATTGTGTTTGTTTGCGTCTGCAGGATCCAGATTTAGAGACTTTCTCGAATTTCCAATGCCAGGGACCGGAGTTTGAAGCCAACTCCAGGCTTCCAACAAATACATCTACCTTTTCAAACTAGAAGAAACACGTGAAGAAGATGGCGAGGGTCTGCACGTTCTGCGTTTTTCTGCTCTGTTTGATGGAAACAGTCTCATCCAGGGCCATCGACGAAGGAAGGACTAGAGGTAAGACCTCAGCTGATTTAATGCTCACCTCATTTCAAGATGCTTTACAGATGATTTCCTTCCTATTGTTCCTGGTTTATGCTGCATAAAAGTAAAATGTGTCAGTGTGTGTGTGTGTGTGTGTGTGTGTGTGTGTGTGTGTGTGTGTGTGTGTAAACATAGCTGTTGAATATATCTTCCAAGGTTTCTATCCACTTTCCCTTCTTAGAAAGTGTCAGTTTCTTGGCAGCCATGACCACAGAGGAAGTCAAGGTGACAGGAAAAATGACACAGAGGCTGTAGTCGAGTATTGGATGGAGGAGGGGGGAAAAAGCTCTCTGCTGCCGTAAACCGAGCTACCTGATCCGTCCGAGGCCCTGGGGCTCGGAAGTGTAAATCTGCCTGGCTGTGTGCCAGCTATAGAGCTTGAGGAGGGGAGGGGGGGCTTTCTCATTGATGCTTTACAAACAGAAGCCAATGCAATAAGTCAGCCATTGTCAGCCCCATTAGCATGTTTCCATTGAGTTACGGTGTAATCAGTATACCCGTTCAATACAATCAGTAACCTCCGTTGTTTCTCTTCAGTGTGAGGTGGAGGATTTCTGAACTCGGATTAAAGGACGAGGTGACATTTTTGTGAGTCGATCAACGAAAGATGAATTGGGTTTTGTTGCCTCGGAGGCATCGAGCACAGTAGCTGTCTCTTCTCCATCTTCTTGTACTTTAGGGCCCCCGCAAAGGCCAGTCGAGGCTTGCTTCTTAAGATGACAATGTGCCGAAAAGAACCTCTCAGGTTTATTAACAAGACAGATAAGTAAAGAGTCAAACCGGGATTGATGATGGAAAGATCCTCAGGTCGTAAAACACCCAGGCTGCAGCTGTGAAGGTGACTTTTATCTTGGTTCCTTTGGAGTTTCAGACGGTTTCCGCCACAAATCAGTAATTTACTGATCGCACAAAGAAACCTAAGTCGATTCCCAATTTTCTGCAAAAAAGAACTGAACTTTTATGGGCTGAAGGCAAGCCTTTATCTCCACAAACAAACTTCCTTGTAACTACTTTGGCAGACCAAAAAGGACGGTGTCACGCAGGATTATGAATACATTCAGTAAAGACTCCTTGTTTTCTACAGCTTCTTTAAATATTAGTCAATAGCAACACAAAATAAGCCAAAATAAACATAAAAACAATTCTCTGAAGGCCTGGATTTCCTTATCATCAATTAAAAAGTTCAGTTCCAATACATCATCAGGGTTCGTCCCTCTTTGTTTGAGTCTTAAAGTTGTGTGGCGTCACTTTCTAGATAAGAGATAACCCTCGAAGAGAAGAGTGTAAATATGATGTGAAGAAGAGAGATTATCTGAGAGGAGACGTGGCATCAAAGATTAACTCCCCCCTTGATGTCAGTCTAAAGAGAGACGAGAAGAAGTCCAGCTGAGGAGAGGTTGTGAGGGGTCAGGGGTTACCCACAATGCACTGCTCCAGAGGAATTTAATGCAGAGAAATAGTTCACATTTATGATGAAGAAAAGGGAATATTGAAAGAGAAACATCCTTTTTTATTCCTCTGACAAAGCAGTCATTGATCTTTTAAAGTATCCCCAGCACCCCGGGCGTTTTCTGTCATGTTGCTAAATATAATTACACATCTAATGTTACTAACCGCATGCTGCTAAATGCACGGATCTGACTTGTCCTATGTTTTTTCCCCTGTCCCACCCATAAAAAAACTTATTTTCAGTGATGTTTTCTGCCACATCATAACAGATCATAGAGAGAAAAACAGCCGTACACGTCGGCAGCCCGTAATCCAAACAAAAGTACAAATATAGAATTGTGCACGGATGATGTCAGAGTTTAAAGGATGGTAGGGAACTAAAATCTTTGGCTGGTTTAATCATTTTCTTTAACAATTAACAGCGATAATCCTCCAGCTGCTTTAATGTTTATAAGGAAAGTGCTTCTGCTTTGCTTTCAAATAAGCTGAACCCTTTTAAGTGCTTCTGGGAAGAGTCTTCTTTATTTTATTTCCTTACGGGCCAAGGCTTAAAATAAAGAATGATCCCAGCTTCTTTAGATCAAAGCTGCAAACTGACCTCATTGCACGCCACTCCAGCTTAAGGAACACAAACTGAACGGTTATTTTTGAGAGGTTTCTATCTGCTGCTCTGCTCCCGGGTCAGGCCATGAGACTCCTCATTGTCCCGGCTGGTTTTTCCACAACGGGCTCTGCGCTGCCAGCCCAGCCGGCGTGCCGATGGCTGTCCCACAGCAGCCGGGCGGTTTGTTTGTGTTGTGTTGTGTTTTGTTTGCCCCCTCGCCTCTGGGTGACAATTCACACTCTGCTGCGAGTTCAACTCCAGGGCACAGTCCCTATCTCTGCAAGTTCATTAGCACGGCCGTGTGTGTGTGTGTGTGTGTGTGTGTGTGTGTGTGTGTGTGTGTGTGTGTGTGTGTGTGTGTGTGTGTGTGTGTGTGTGTGTGTGTGTGTGTGCTCATATCTGTGATTTACTGTGTTTGCTCCATCAGATGAAGATGTGTGGCTTCTCGGGATCTCTCACTCTTACTACTTTGAGGACTTGGTAGTTTTTCCACAAAAAAACTATTATTCCTTTAGGCTGCTTTAACCAATCAGGGTTTTGCACTTACCACCGTGTGTGTGTGTGTGTGTGTGTGTGTGTGTGTGTGTGTGTGTGTGTGTGTGTGTGTGTGTGTGCTCCTGAAAGCTTTACCTCCACATGTACTCTGGGCAGCACTTCACTCCTGACAAGCGAACAGATTGCCTTTTCACTAAGCGCTCGCAGGAAGCAATCAGACAGAAAATTGCCCCGGAAAATTGCTCGTTCTGAGTGACTGAGCAGCCAGGGCGCACATATGCTCTGACAAGTGAGTGGGCGAGCACATAAACGGACGAGTGACCCGGTGAATGGATGGCACTGTGGCTGATGGTGACACGATAGTAGCCGGGTAATCAGGGCACTCTATCACCAGCTCCTAGTGGCATTAAATGACAGTGGTTGTTAAGGAACATGGTGTGCTTCTGTTGCGGGACCTTTCAGAGGTAAACTGAGACCTCTTGGGTGTCCTTTTTTGTCCTGTTTACTCGGAGCAAGTTCAGACCAAGGAGGTTTGTTGCAGGTTAATAAAACCCACTTTTTAAAAAGTCACCTGGACTGGTATTTCTCTTGTAAATAGGAATCATTCAGAGGACAAGTGTGAATGTCTTCCACAATATAAAGACAGATTTATCTAAATGTTCTCCTTTTTTTTCTCCAGAACTGCGGGTTTCCAGGCCTCTGATTACACCAGGTTACCCAGAAAATACGACAGCTGTGGTGGGTGGTCAGGCAAAGCTGGTGTGTAAAGTCCACCGGCCGGTGACCACCAAGGTGCAGTGGCTGAAGATGGAGGTCAGCGAGAGTGGACCGCCTTCCCTCAAGGCTCTGACGGTGAGAACACATCACCTGCAAACAATACATGTTTTGAGTCCTCATAATATTTGACACTATGAGATATTAAATGATCTGTTCTCCGTGCAGCCTTTGCAGAGCAATGCGTCCAAGGTGAACACTTTGCATCTGTCCAACATCACTCTGGAGGATGCAGGGGAGTACCTCTGCCTTGCCGAGGGAACCCACGCAGGACAGACAGTGAAGGCCATGCAGGCGGCGTGGCTGGGGGTCCTGCCCGGTAAGATATCCTTGCCATCTTTTTCATACATACCTCATATCATCTTAGACCAAACAATGTAACATCTATCAACCTATCAAGCATCACGCTGCATGCTCACCTTACATTCTCTCATGTCCAGGTATCATCTTTTCAAGAACTGAGGACTTGACTGCTGCTGAAATCCCATCAGGTAACTTCAAAGTTTAGTTGCAAGGTTCTGAACTAGTGCTGTCGAAGTTCAGTTTGTAAACACCCAGAAAGTACAGCACAGACTGTTATGGATGGTATGGCAGCCATCTGTGTGGGCCTGTCCTCCTCCCCCAGGCCATAATGATCTTCACTCCTCTCGTCGCTCACTTAGATCTCCAGTGAACCTTCACCGCCCCTCAGATTTCCTCTCCGTCCGCTGTCACGGTGCAACATGTTCATTAGCTGCAGCTTCTCTTCCTCCTCCTTTATTTTCTTCTTCTCTTTTTTGGGGGGGTGGAGTCCCACAATAATCCACAGGGGAACAAAAAGATAAAGAGGAGGAGGGGGTGCGATGGGTGGGTCAGGCCTCCTGGTCTCTATGGTAATGTCATTGTGAATGTGTGTGTGTGTGTGTGTGTGTGTGTGTGTGTGTGTGTGTGTGTGTGCATGCGTGCGTGCATGTGTGCGGAGAGGAGATAATAGGGTTGAAGTGTTGAAGGTCATAGTTGAGGGGGCGGCTACTTGCTGGAGAGGGCCGATGAATAAATAACCTGCTGACTGGCCTGAGTGGTGTGAATTAGTTAAAGAACATTTAAGAAAGAAAGACAAAAACAAACCCGGTGCACTACGAGTGAAAAAGGAAAATGGCCGCCTGCTTACACCTCAGTGTTCTGTGGTTCAAACAGATGTTCTCGAGGACCTGAGTGAGGACACCACAGAGCATCTTCTGATCGAGCCGGGAAACGTCCTGAAGCTCCGCTGCGACGCGAGCACCCGGCCCGGCATGGCGGTCCACTGGTACAAGGAGGGAGTCGGGTCCCGCCCACGCCTCGCTGCCAGATCCGCGGCGCCATCATGGAGATCACAGACGTGACCTATGAGGACTCTGGCGTTTACGTGTGTGTTCTCCGGGGAACCAAAGAGCCCGTGAGGAACTTCACCATCACTGTGGCAGGTGAGGACATTAACACAGTAAACAATAACAGCATTAAGGTTTGTGTTTGATGTTATCGTAACAACAAGAAGACAATCATCTGCTTATAATCGCTATTCCCAAGGAGCACCAATAGGGCTGCAAAACTTAACATTTGAGCAGAAATAAGATGATTAATTGGTTTATCTATCAGCAAGAAGTTCATAGCCCACTATTTGAATAAGTGGTTCATTGTTGAAAGCCAATTTTAATGCTCACTGGTGACATTTAGATCAAATATGTTTGTTTACTGAATATCCAAAGGCTTCAGACTGTTAGTTTTACAAAAGTGAATCAATCAACTCAGAGTTGTTAGACTTCAAGGACCATTTCTTAATCCATTTTTAATTTCTATTGCCTTGATTTGTCTCCAGACTCTTTGGGCTCAGGGGACGACGATGAGGACAACGATCTGGAGGACTCATCAGCTGAACTCGAAGACGACCAGGTTTACATCTCAAGAGGTGAGTTGTTATTGTTTTTGTTGATGATCTTGAAGGATTAGTACAACCCCAAGGCTTCACTATTAGAGCACTCTCTTACTTAATGGCTCTTTGGCTGGTCCTTACAGGTCCCTATTGGACCCACACCCAGCGCATGGAGAAGAAGCTGTATGCTGTTCCTGCTGGAAACACGGTGAAGTTTCGTTGCCCGGCCATGGGAAGCCCCTTGCCGAACATCCGCTGGCTCAAAAACGGACGGGAGTTCAGGGGAGAGCATCGCATCGGGGGCATCAAGGTGAGGCTGATTTCCTACCTCCTGCTGAATACAGATGAGCGTTCTTTGGAGCTATAAAGACTGGAGTATCCTCTGGTGCTGATGTTTTATTTTGTGTGTTTCTTTGTGCTAGCTGAGACACCAGCACTGGAGCCTTGTGATGGAGAGTGTGGTGCCTTCTGACAGAGGAAACTACACCTGCATGGTGGACAACAGATATGGCTCCATCACTCACAGCTACGTCCTCGATGTCCTCGGTAAGAAACAGATGATGTCGTGTTTTAAAGAATGTGTGCAACATATAAATGTCGTGCATTAGGGCTTCATTATCCAATCTGCAAAACGTTTCTGTTGAGTATCAGCGCTTTGTGATCTGGCTGATCATTCCCAGCAGCAAAGGCATCATTTTGTCAGCACTTGTGGAAAAATATCATGCCTGATGGAGGGGATAATTGGGTGGGGTGAGCAGAACATGGCAGGGGCGCCTGGGCAGGATGTGGACGATCGGGCGTCCACACCAGTTTTCTACCTGACCTGAGACAGCAGATTGAGAAGCGGCTGCGGTTTGTTTGTTCATTTGTTCGCTGCCGGTCCACCACAGGGTCAGTTTCCGTCCCATCAACGGGGGGAGAAGACTAACGAGACAACTAACGAGATCAGAGAGCGAGAGTAACCACAGATCAAAGAGAGCCTGGCGACCAGCTGACAAAGAGCCACACTAATGGAACCGATTTTCATCCAAACACATTACATGTGACAGTGACAACTGCTGGGCATTTGTTTACAAAGCATACTGTTTGTCGGCTGTCAAATATCTGGATATCTTAGCCACAGCTTCCTATGATTTTGTTCCTGGCTGCATGGACTTATGGGAAACAATATTTGGCAGATCAGTAAAATCTCCTCCTTGTCCTCAAATAACCTCTGAATTGCGGCCCTGAGAAAAAAGGAAATCTTTTAAGCTTTGGCAGATTTTTTCTGGAGCTCAAACCTTTCATCTTTGCCCACTTTGCTAATCTCTCCTTTGATTGTTCCTCTCCAGAGCGTTCCCCACACAGACCTATCCTGCAGGCCGGTCTGCCAGCCAACACCACAGCGGTGGTGGGCAGCGACGTCCAGTTCCACTGCAAAGTCTACAGCGACGCCCAGCCTCACATTCAGTGGCTCAAACACATAGAAAGGAACGGCAGCCGCTACGGTTCTGATGGGACGCCCTACGTTCGAGTCCTCAAGGTTAATGAAACTTAACTTAAATTATGTTAAAGTTCTGATCCCTATCCCACGAGCTACAACTGTATAATCCTCTAGTGAAAGTTAGGGTTAGGGTTCAGTTTTATGGCAATGACTCTTGTTTACTCACTGTCTCTTTTTCTGCATGTGTTGTGCAGACTGGCAGTCTGAACATGTCAGAGGTGGAGGTGCTCTACCTGTCTAAAGTAACCATGGAGGATGCAGGAGAATACACTTGTCTGGCCGGAAATTCAATTGGATTTGCTCACCAGTCCGCCTGGCTCGTCGTCCTCTCAGGTAAAAAAATAACTAAAGGCTACGAGATTCAGAAGGAAAGAAGGTTCTTTATTGCTTGGTGTTTTTCTCTGTTGCTTCTTGCTGAGTGTTGGAAAGACTATTTTTTGTTAAAATGTCTCCCCTTCTTCCTACAGAGGAGGAAGCAGCAGACGCTATGGACACCATGGAGACCAAGTACACGGACATCATCATCTACGCCTGTGGTTTCCTGGCTCTGATCATGGCCATCGTCATTGTGGTGTTGTGTCGAATGCAGGTGAACCCCAGAAGGGAGCCGTTTGATGCCCTACCGGTCCAGAAGCTCTCCAAGTTTCCTCTTCGCAGACAGGTACATTTGACTTCAGGCTAAGGGTTTGCTTTAAAGTATGCGTCCAGATTTGCCTCACTTGAAACCTTCCTGTAAGTTCCACATAGCTAAACTCCTTTTGATTGTCTGCTTTCAGTACTCGGTGGACTCTAACTCATCAGGGAAGTCCAGTGCATCGCTGATGAGGGTGGCTCGTCTCTCGTCCAGCTGCTCTCCAATGCTAGCTGGAGTCATGGAGTTTGAATTGCCCTACGACCCCGTCTGGGAGTTCCCCAGAGAGAAGTAAGTTATCTGAAAGTCATTTCTGTCCTCTACTCTTACGTTTGAAATGATAAAAAAAGAGATGTGTTACCATAGTTTACTTTAAAGTTGCTGCAAAAGGGAGAGTATTTCTTCCCTGAGTTTAGTCTGGCTTCATTTAAACATTGTTGCTCTCATATCATGTGGGGACCTAAAAAGAAACGATCCCGCAGCCCATTTTTGGCTCAACCCAACCTATGTTTTAAGAAAGCAGAGCCCCAAATTATGGATTTGTACAGTTTTCATTTGGACATACTTATTTTTGCTAACTTTCACTCTTTCTCTTTCTAGTTTAACATTGGGTAAACCTCTAGGAGAAGGCTGCTTCGGTCAGGTGGTCAGAGCCGATGCTTACGGCATCAACAAGGACTCTCCGGATCCCGCCTCAACTGTGGCAGTTAAGATGCTCAAAGGTAACAATAGAGTCAAGAATACCTCGAAAGATTCCCTTTTCAGTTTGCTGTGTTTTCTAAATAAAGCATGTTTTCCTAAAGACGACGCCACCGACAAAGATCTTGCGGACCTGATCTCGGAGATGGAGCTAATGAAGGTGATGGACAAACACAAGAACATCATCAACCTGCTCGGAGTCTGCACCCAGGATGGTGAGTCACCTGACCTACTGTCCTTCAACAAAGCCTCCTTGTTATTCTAAATCTCAACAAACTAATTTAGTAAGTGTTTCAACGATGGTGGTCCCGTACCTCCAGACCAGAACAACAATAGAAACAATCTGTGTGTGTGTTCCCCCCTCAGGCCCTCTGTATGTGCTGGTGGAGTACGCCTCAAAAGGCAGTCTGAGGGAGTACCTGCGGGCCCGGAGACCCCCAGGCATGGACTACACCTTTGATGTGACCAAGGTGCCTGAAGAGCAGCTCACCTTCAAAGACCTGCTGTCCTGCGCCTACCAGGTGGCCAGAGGGATGGAGTACCTGGCTTCAAAAAGGGTATGCTCACTTTTAATGATTGGAAATAACTTGAAGTAGAAGAAGCAGTGAGACGGTGGCTGTGAATCTTCTCTCCCATCCTTTTCTAGAACGGTTTCACTTACATTTTGATGGTTTGGTTGTACATTTCTTACACATTTAATTCTTCAAGGGAGAGATTATTAATAGTTTCTGTCCGTTTCATCAAAAGTTGGGTACGCTTGTCTGGAAACCAAGATTAATTGACCAGCCGCTGACAGGCAGTTAAAATACAGCCATTTTGACCGACGATAAGACGCTCTTTGAGTAAAAATCTCATGAGGATTAAATGTACAATCCTTGCATTTCAAACTTCTAATCCAACAAACCAAACAAAAGATTTGAAGGAACACAAAAGTAGGCAAGTAAAATCTTTGGTTGTAGTCTCTGTGAGCTCCTGAAGGGGCTTTGATTTCTAAGTGTTTGATTTTGAATCGGGGTGAGGGTGGAGTTCATGTTCCTCTGTGATTTGGGCACTTGGCCTTCAGATGGATAGCACCACCACCCTTCCCCTTTTTTCCTCTCCCCCTTCTCTCTTTCTTTTCTTTCCATCCCAACCCCCCATGTTTCTATTCCTTTCATTTACCCAGCATGCACCCTGTCTGTGTGTTTCTTATCAACACGTCTCTTTGTCTGCCAGCCGGTGTCTCGGACAGGCATTCCTAAGCAGAAAGCTGCAGCAGCTTCAGTCCTGTTTACTCTTCCCCATCCATCTGTCTGTCCCACAGTTGCAGTGCTTTGTCCTTTTTAGCGCTGCCATAAATCTGTGAGCAAACAGGCAGCAGAGCCGTCGTCTGGGTGCAGGCATCAGGTTTCTGGCTCTACGGCCTCCTAAGAATGCAGGAGACTGAAACTAACCCTCCATTATGGGGAGACCCACAAACCAAGACTGGCTTATTTCGCACGTCCCCACAAATCCCACGTCTATTTCGAATGAAAACCAAAATAAACTTAATGACATCCATTCAATGTGGGCAAACAGTGCCTTTCTTTTTTCCTCCTCCGAGAAGGTTTGTTTTTTCTTCAAGCTCCCGGGTTTCTATATAAAGACATTTTCATTTTGAAGCGTTCACCAAAACCAGGCGCTGCGTGTTGACTTTAGACTGCTGGGTCTTCAGTGAATCATTTCTAACTCCCTTACCTCCGTGTTTTTACATGAGTTCCCGAAACCGCAGACGAGAACATGTCGTGTCGCAGGTCTCAAATGAACAGAGCGTATGAATGTCAAAGCTCATGAAGAATAGTTCAACCTTCTTCGTCTTAAAATGTAGACAAACGACTTTCCAAAGCAGAAAGCCAATTAAGCAGCACCATTTAAACTAAATGCTAATCTTATAATCTGAGACCCAGCCGTTTGCCTTAAGCTCTTTTAAGGGTTTTGTGTTAATTCTCTCTCTTCTCTCTCCCCCTCTCTCTCCGCAGTGCATCCACAGAGATCTGGCAGCCAGAAATGTTCTAGTGACGGAGGACAACGTGATGAAGATCGCTGACTTCGGCCTGGCCAGAGGAGTCCACCAGATTGACTACTACAAGAAAACCACCAACGTGAGTGAGGTTTTCAGGGAGGGATGTTCTCCTTCACTCCTGTAGCTTTCCAGTAAAGTCATTTCATTTCCAGGAGTGAGAGGAAGAGTACAGCTACATGACTTCCACTCTTCATGATAATATTATAGTTATTGGATCAAAGAAATATTTGTGTGCATTGCTCAAGAGAAAAGGGTGGAAGCATTTCGAAAGCATGCAATAAAAAAGGGTTCCTTTCAAGCTTTAATATCCCTAAAGACAGATGTCTGATGTTTCCCTCTGATTGGCAGCAGCCTTAATGAGACTTAATAAGAGGAACAGGGGAGACAAGGAGGGAGGAAGGGAGGGATTGTGAGAGGAAAACATATTTTTTTACAGTGAGCCAGAAAGCAAAAAGGGAGAGTTGTCTGGTTTTAACGTGCAAATGTAAATGTGTTTTGCAGGGACGGCTACCGGTGAAATGGATGGCACCAGAGGCTTTGTTTGACAGAGTTTACACACACCAGAGCGACGTGTAAGTCCATTACAGAAGATTACCTTTCCTGGTGTATTGCTCTCCTCAAACCTCATCGAAGTTGACTAAAAACCAACATGTTTTACATCTTTAAATGATGTCTGAGCTTGTGTTCTGATTTTAAACCCTGTTTTTCCCTCCTGTTTGCGCTCAGGTGGTCTTTCGGCGTACTAATGTGGGAGATCTTCACGCTAGGCGGCTCTCCATACCCCGGTATCCCTGTCGAGGAGCTCTTCAAGCTGCTGAAGGAAGGACATCGCATGGACAAACCCTCCAACTGCACACACGAACTGTAAGCAGGAACTCGTCTTCCTTATGTTGATATATGTCAGATGTTGTTTTGCTCGCAGCAGCGAGGGAGTGGTGTGCACAAATGGCTTAAGAAACAGCTTCATCTCATGAGCTCCACCCTCACCCCAGCATTTGCTCATCAAAGCTTGTCATGTCATCGACTCCAGGAAGATCGTAGGACTAAGTTCTGTTGTTTTCTCTCCTCTGCAGCTACATGATGATGCGTGAGTGCTGGCATGCTGTTCCCACCCAGAGGCCGACCTTCAAACAGCTGGTGGAGGAGCTGGACAAAGTGCTGCTGTCCATATCTGACGAGGTGCGTTACATAATTACTCACCTATACCCTCCTATAAAACTAAAACTCACAGGCGCATATATGCACTCGTGAAGTTGCACACACATCCTCTCTTAAGCAATCTGCCATCCAGATGTCTCCACGGATAAATAAAGGGCTTATGAACGACAAACAAACAACAAAATCAAATGTTGTTCAGATTACATTTCAGAGCAGCATGCAGATGATTCAACTATCCATGTGTAGGATTTCGTCATTCTCACATGCACTAAAACCAACTTTCAATGAAGAATTCTTTTGAGAAGCTGTTTCCCGCTGATTTCTACAAACACAGTTCCTTCTGTTCTTGTAACACCAACCTTACTCTAATGTCCGACCATGCTTTCCCCTCCGCAGTACTTGGACCTGTCGACGCCCTTCGAGCAGTACTCCCCATCGTGCGAGGACACGTCCAGCTCCTGCTCCTCCGACAACGACTCTGTTTTTACCCATGATGCCTTGTCCACCGACCCCTGCCTCCTGGGCTACCAAGACGTGCGCTCCCGGATAGATATGAAGAAAACGCTCACATAAACTCACAAACTGAAGGCACCCACACACACACACACACACACACACAAAGACATGAGATACACATCCCCTGGCGGCCAGATTGGAGGTCCTCAGCTAAGTTAAGTTAAAGTTTATATTCATGAAGTTTTCCTTGGACCTCCATTAGGGCACCAGATTCAGCCTTTAGATATGAACGAGCCTTATCACACATAAAAAAACATGTATGCACGTGGAGCACTGATGCCGGTGGTCTTCATTACATGATGAAGGAAAATATTTCAGTGTGGGCAAAGAGGAAAAGAAAATTGTGGACTATCAGCTCTGGCACTGTGCACACGAACAGTTGACAACATTGAAAAACTGCGGCACTAAACACCACAGAAGAAGAGCCGCGAAATGCTTTCTTTGATCAACTTTCCCTCAGAGAGGTGACGGACAATGACCTCCTCACACAACCCAAAACCAGGCGAGAAACCTCGGTGGTAAAGACATTTTTATCAAACATAAAAAGATTTATTTTGCTACGGTAAAAAAAGAAGTGATTGTTAAATATAAATCTCTCTATATCAGATTATTTTACTTTTGTGTTGCTTATTTAAAAAGAAAAAAACAGTCTTAAATCTCAGGATCTCTCGTGCTAAGAAGTTGCTGTAGCGGCAGCATAGTGCCTGACTTTACGATTTCCTGTGAATATATTAGAATATTAAAATATTGTATGTAAATATCAACAGCAGAAAAAAAGACGATTGCCTTTTATAAATTATTTTGATGACACTAAAAATGAAGGTTATTGGAGGGCGAAAGGAGAGAGGAATTATAATCAAGTGCCAAACCAGTCTCCGCTGTCTTCATGTTCAAGTTTCATTCCAAAATGTTCATTCAGAGAGAACTTTTTCACCCAAGTATCCCATGCATTTTTACGCTGTGAAAGATTGGTTTGCATCAACAACTTTTGCAAACATTAAAAAAAAACGAACATTTTTTGACCAAAACTTCGACAGCTCAAATGTGGTCAAAACTGATGGATTTAAAGGATGGTTAAAGTTTTGGAATGAAACCCTTTCTTTGTCATTGTGCAGTAAATTGTTTTTGACTTAGTGGTCGAATACCAGAAGGACTGTCATTTCATGTTGCTGTTGTTGGAGGAAAAACCACCAAAAATGTCTTCAGTTTTTAAGAGTTCTCCGAGGTCATCAACATCATCGAACAATCAAATGAGACATCATCACGTGGTCTTCCTCCAACAACAGCTCCCATTGTCAGAGACAGTGTGTCCAGGGTGGGACTCGACCCTGAAAGGACGACTGACGATTCAGCCCAAGCCCACTGTCACTGCCTAGAGAGGGGTGGGAGGGGGGGGGGGGGGGGCACTGAATGTGAAAGCCAGTGTGATTGATTTCAGATAGAGGAGAAGGGGGAGGGAGCCTCCTTTGTCTGGCTGTAACCCTTCACCCTCCCAATCTGCTGGCGAGGGGTCCTCAGGTCCGCAGCCTGGACGGACAATGAAGGCTTTGCCGGCTTAATGGGTGTGACTGCGGACCAGAGGGAGGTTTTTTTTTTGTTGGGTGGAGGTGGAGGTGGTGTGGGGATAGCTTGGGCTTGTGTGCAAATGAAGAGGCTCTTATTATGGTAATGTGTCCTCTTCTCTCCTGAAACGCCCCTATCTTTATCCCCAGAGCACACCATCTTTTTAAAATTACAAATCTTAATTCAGATCGGCCGCCAGGACCAGCTGCGGAAAATTCCCCTGTGGGGCTCAGACCCCCGAAATCTGAACAAACCAATTGAGACATAAAATAAATAACATTGTTTAAGTTTACCAAACACTATGAACTGATTTTAGTTTTGGTTTAAAATTTGGCTCAAGCTGTTTTTCTCAATTTCACTCTGATCCCATTTCTTTGGGGTTTGATTAAAAAATGCACGATCTAATCGTCTTCCTGTCTGTGAAACCAGTCAGCCATTTAATCTATGAAGGACTTGTGCATCTCCTCTCCTCATTTCCCTGTTGTTTTATGCCGTCAATCATCTGGTGTCTCATTTTGGAATGAAGCTCTTTACATTTTACATGCATAACCACAAAGTGTCCGGACACATCTGCATCTTTACATTCCACTTATCTGCTCTCCTCCCAGATAAACAAAAACAAAAAAAACTGTAAACAATCACAGCGTTCTTAAACATTTCCTCAAGAGAATTATTTTAGAAATATCTAATTTATTTGTTTATTGTTTTGTTTTTATATGAAATAAAGTATAATTTAAAATAAAGCAACTCTGTGTCCGTGTCTCATGTTGGCCACACTGACGCTTTCATTGGAAACCTCTAACCAACAGCAGATTAATGCATATGAAGGGATTACATTTGTCCTTTCTTAATTAAATCAACTTCCTTTAATGAGTATAACTTGCCGGTGTGTGCTTCCCTTTGTAACCAGTGAGTAGGAGCACAAACAGTGAAACCTTTAGTGTTTGAAAGGTTTAAAGCCAAGAAATATGGATTGAAACTGAATATTCTGTCATATAAAAGCATGTGCATTTTGGAAATGAATACATCTATTCAATATTTTCGACTCAACAGCCCTCTGGAGTTATTGGGAATGTTTGGATAAAATCAGAAACACTCAAACGCAGCCACGTCTGAAACCGTTATCTATAAAAACGTAAAAGCAGTGCATTTGATTATTGAAATGTTCATTCATAATTTCCTACTTCAAAGATATACGAGCAAACCTTTACAACTTTGAAATGTGTTTTTATATTTATTTACTTTTATATAACGTAGTATTACTAAATCAGTAGTAGTATTACTAAATCAGTAGTAGTATTACTAAATCAGTAGTAATATTACTAAATCAGTAGTAGTATTACTAAATCAGTAGTAGTATTAGTAAATCAGTAGTAGTATTACAAAATCAGTAGTAGTATTACTAAATCAGTAGTAGTATTACTAAATCAGTAGTAGTATTAGTAAATCAGTAGTAGTATTACAAAATCAGTAGTAGTATTACTAAATCAGTAGTAGTATTAGTAAATCAGTAGTAGTATTAGTAAATCGGTAGTAGTATTAGTAAATCAGTAGTAGTATTACTAAATCAGTAGTAGTATTAGTAAATCAGTAGTAGTATTACTAAATCAGTAGTAGTATTAGTAAATCGGTAGTAGTATTAGTAAATCAGTAGTAGTATTAGTAAATCAGTAGTAGTATTAGTAAATCGGTAGTAGTATTAGTAAATCAGTAGTAGTATTAGTAGTATTAGTAAATCAGTAGTAGTACTACTAAATCAGTAGTAGTATTAGTAAATCAGTAGTAGTATTAGTAAATCAGTAGTAGTATTAGTAAATCAGTAGTAGTATTAGTAAATCAGTAGTAGTATTAGTAAATCGGTAGTAGTATTAGTAAATCAGTATTACTAAATCAGTAGTAGTATTAGTAAATCAGTAGTAGTATTAGTAAATCAGTAGTAGTATTACTAAATCAGTAGTAGTATTACTAAATCAGTAGTAGTATTACTAAATCAGTAGTAGTATTACTAAATCAGTATTACTAAATCAGTAGTAGTATTAGTAAATCAGTAGTAGTATTAGTAAATCAGTAGTAGTATTAGTAAATCGGTAGTAGTATTAGTAAATCGGTAGTAGTATTAGTAAATCAGTAGTAGTATTAGTAAATCAGTAGTAGTATTAGTAAATCAGTAGTAGTATTACTAAATCAGTAGTAGTATTAGTAAATCGGTAGTAGTATTAGTAAATCAGTAGTAGTATTACTAAATCAGTAGTAGTATTAGTAAATCAGTAGTAGTATTACTAAATCAGTAGTAGTATTAGTAAATCGGTAGTAGTATTAGTAAATCAGTAGTAGTATTAGTAAATCAGTAGTAGTATTAGTAAATCGGTAGTAGTATTAGTAAATCAGTAGTAGTATTAGTAGTATTAGTAAATCAGTAGTAGTACTACTAAATCAGTAGTAGTATTAGTAAATCAGTAGTAGTATTAGTAAATCAGTAGTAGTATTAGTAAATCGGTAGTAGTATTAGTAAATCAGTATTACTAAATCAGTAGTAGTATTAGTAAATCAGTAGTAGTATTAGTAAATCAGTAGTAGTATTACTAAATCAGTAGTAGTATTACTAAATCAGTAGTAGTATTACTAAATCAGTAGTAGTATTACTAAATCAGTATTACTAAATCAGTAGTAGTATTACTAAATCAGTAGTAGTATTAGTAAATCAGTAGTAGTAGTATTACTAAATCAGTAGTAGTATTACTAAATCAGTAGTAGTATTACTAAATCAGTAGTAGTATTACTAAATCAGTAGTAGTATTAGTAAATCAGTAGTAGTATTACTAAATCAGTAGTAGTATTAGTAAATCAGTAGTAGTATTAGTAAATCAGTAGTAGTATTACTAAATCAGTAGTAGTATTAGTAAATCAGTAGTAGTATTAATAAATCAGTAGTAGTATTACTAAATCAGTAGTAGTATTAGTAAATCAGTAGTAGTAGTATTACTAAATCAGTAGTAGTATTACTAAATCAGTAGTAGTATTACTAAATCAGTAGTAGTATTACTAAAGCAGTAGTAGTAGTAGTAAATCAGTAGTAGTATTAGTAAATCAGTAGTAGTATTAGTAAATCAGTAGTAGTATTAGTAAATCAGTAGTAGTATTACTAAATCAGTAGTAGTATTAGTAAATCAGTAGTAGTATTACTAAATCAGTAGTAGTATTAGTAAATCAGAATTTGAAGTGGCAGAGCTATAGTAGACTGAAATGTGCAAAACACACAGAGGATGAGAGAGGATGGAATATGAGGATCTACTAACGTGATGTGGGTTAATAGTGTCTCTGGAGGTACGAGTATATCTGTGCAGCTCCAGAACGAATAAAGAAATACTAATATTGCCATTTGATCTCGCAAGACTACAAAGTGTGTCCCAATGTTTCGTCATTCAGCCGTATAAAAGACAGATGTAGAAAAGATGGCGAGCCGGCTTCAGACAGAGAGAGTGTGAGGAAGATGAAAGACAGAGACGGCGAGACGGGAGAATGAAGAGATGAAGGTCAGAGGTCAAGAGGAGGGAGGAGAGGGCAGCAGTGATCCCAGCCAGGGAGCTTTTGATGTGTGTGTGTGTGTGTGTGTGTGTGTGTGTGTGTGTGTGTGTGTGTGTGTGTGTGTGTGTGTGTGTGTGTGTGTGTGTGTGTGTGTGTGTGTGTGTGTGTGTTTATGTACATGGATATGTGTCGTCTGTGTGTGTTATCGTCTGTCTACACAGTGTGTGGTCTGTGTGTGTGTATGTGTTATCTCCCATGCACAATAAATCTTGATCGCTCTGAGCTCCCCTTCTGCTTCAGCTGATAAAACACTGTGTGTGTGTGTGTGTGTGTGTGTGTGTGTGTGTGTGTGTGTGTGTGTGTGTGTGTGTGTGTGTGTGTGTGTGTGTGTGTGTGTGTGTGTGTGTGTGTGTGTGTGTGTGTGTGTGTGTGTGTGTGTGTGTGTGTGCATTGATCACTTCAAGCATTTAAACATCATAATTGCTGTTTTGGAAATCTATGTTGAGGTCTACTTGGCTTGTTTGGTGGAAAGGAAGGATTTAAAAGTACAGCCTTTTGAAGGCGGAGATTTTCTGTTGTTTACAGATGAGATTTCAGACAACAGATTGAAATAAAATAAAGAAACACAGTGCTGCTTGGCACAAAGCCACGCAGTGATTGGAGAAGGTTATAAAGTGCTTATCGTCACAGTGTTTGCAGGGTAAATAGCTGGAGTGCTGACAAGGCGATGGTGTGCAATTTATTTTGAATCAGTGAATTCTCACACTTATCAGCCATGGAAAAAACCCAGTTAGTACTTCACATGATTACAAACCGGTCCTTTGCCTTTTTAATTTATAACTTAACTACCTTTTTTAAACTGCAAAGCAAAATTGATCCACTTTTTAAGTCATGTATAATATCACAGCTGCTTTTTGTTATGGTTGATTGTCTCGTCACCATGGACTGTATGCCGACAGCTCCGGGAAAAATGAAGAGACCACTCAACATGTTTCTTAAATCTTTATCTCTACATGTATGGCAGCCATTCCAGTGTCTGTTGAATTCCAACAGAGAGAAGAACAGTAGTTGTCAGTAGTTTATAGAATACAATATAAAATATATATATAATTTAACTCAAAGACAAATCTATAAATAATAACACAAGATAAAATGATGAAGGGGTCTCTTGATTTTTCTGTATATTTTCAAACAGTAATAACTAAGATAACATGGCATCCACCAGTTCTCATGCATGCAGGGAAAATGAGTATATCACTGGAAAAAAAGCAACAGAGACTGAACGTCCCATCAGGAGTAACACCTCATCCCCCCTGTTTAGGAGCTGAGCTGGGTGGAGGAGCACAGGTGAGGCTAATGAAGGGATTGGGAGCAGAGAAGGACTAAAGAGGCTGAAAAATGAGGGTTTTGGTAGGAAGAGAAAGCATTCCACACAACTGTCACACAGCAAGGAGAGAAACAATGAGTGTGAACTTAAAGGTCATGATTTAGTTGAGAGTTATGATGTGTGTGTCCATATTTTAAACACAACCATGCAGAGACCATTATCTTCACAGTACAGCGTGTACAATCTGTTGAGGTTACCTTACTGCTGATGTGTGTGTGTGTGTGTGTGTGTGTGTGTGTGTGTGTGTGTGTGTGTGTGTGTGTGTGTGTGTGTGTGTGTGTGTGTGTGTTACCTCTACTGAGCAGCGTAATCACATGTTTGTCATCACTTTTTTAGGCATTTACACACAGATGGAAGACGTTTAATCCAAATTAAAATATGAATATTATATATCTGGGGCTTTTATTGCGAGAGCTAAGTACGTAAGGAGCAAAATGATTCGCAGACTCTCCAAAACATAAATCAAAAACATACCATTTGTCGCCCACTCCTGCAGCCCTGTAACCAACGTCCTGTTTGAGGAATTTCTTTTATTTGGTTTTGAACGGATTCAACAAACAAAATGTAACTTGTCATCAAGACGTTTTGGGGTGCTGCTGGGAAATCCTGTTTATATTTTTCGCCATGTTCCCAGTCTGTATGCTTATGTAAGCTGAGCCAACATGAGCATGATATCCAACACACTAAAAGAAACCAAAAAAAGTGTGTTTCCCAAAATGTTTGACAATGATAATAATAATAAACAATATACAGCAATCGTTCCTCTTGATCTTTATCTCCGACACCGCACAAGTGTTCAGAAGAATACACTTTTATGTTCAGTTCATCTATCTTTATAGCCCTTTCACCTTAATGGAAACACAAAACCAGTATGTTTATGTGTGTGTGTCAGCAGTTAGAGCCCAGGAACACAATGGTGGTTTTTGACTGACATCCTGACGTCCGGGTGCTAGTGGTTTTTCGCTGGGAGTTTATTTGCTGACTTGTTTCCTCCTCCACTCGTCTGATTAGTCAGCGAGGGTCCATCCTGTATTGTGGGACTCTATTTGAAGAGTAATCCAGCTCCCATTCAGTCAAATGAACTGCCGCTGCTGGGAAACGACTACAGTTTTGATGACTTCTGTGATGTGTCCGGATGCAGCTGAGCAAGTTCAATGAAAGTACAAACCCTAACCCTAACCTCCTCCTCCATCAACACTGACTTTGGTTTGACTTCATGTCTGCGTCCCTTCCACACTGAGTCACCATGTGGACGTTTAGCTTTGCATTCATCCAACTATCAAGTCTTGCCTTCAAGTAAAGCGCTCGTAAGACCAGATGTGATACGGTCTATTGGTTGGACCGGTAAACACAGCATTATACAAATGTTGACGCCACTATACTGGTTTTAAACAATAAGCCACTGTTCATTTTCTGAGTTAGTTGAGCAGTCTGTAAAGAGTTGCTACCACAAATGCTAATGTCGCTAGCTAGCTAATTAGCTAATTTAGGCAACCGTCGCTCCCGGTGAGAGTAGAGTGTGTGTGTTTCAGGCAAATTATTAAACTTATTCAATGGTTTAGTGTGCAAGTAAACATTTCCCACATAACAACGGAGATGATCAGACCTTTTATCTGCTCGATTTGACCGTATTGACCTACAGATTTCATGCTTAGCAATTCTCTCAGAGAGATGCTTGAGATCTTGAACGTAACTCCCAAGGTTGGATTTTAATATGTATTTTTTATTAGCATTTTATCAGATATCAGAGGTATTAGCAAAACAAGAAATATAAGTAATGATTACACATGATTAGGAAATAGAAAGAAGCCAACCAAGAAGTTAAACACACAGAACAAAAAACAGCATGTTCTTTTATAAGTAATCATCTGATTTGTCCAGGAGAACCACACACACATTCAATCTTCGTCTGGTGCGTGTTGATTTGCCAACATACCTATTTCAGTTTTCTTTGCGGTTGTTTTCTCCAGTTTTTGCTGTCACACTGAGTCAAAGTCAAGAGTTTTTGTGTAAAAGTTAACTGACTGTTTTATGGTTTGGACCCACTTCCTCTGCCACACATAGCTTTTCATGAACATGAAGACATATTCCAGATCCTTCCTCCTTAATCCCATTTATATTTGTTAAACAAACGGCGGTTATCATCGCATGATGAATTTCAATAATCAAAGGATCGTATTTGTTATGGAGCCCCCGAGACGAGACGCTTTCTTTCCTTAAAAAGGCAAGAAAAATGTGTCTCGAAGCAACACAAACTGACAGTATCTGTCTCGTCTTTCCTGAGGCGTCATCTTCACAACATCAGAGAGATTCCAACATTTCCAGCAGCCTAAATATTTAAGGTTCACTGTGCCAAACATTATATCATATAGCAACTCCAAACGGCCTCCCAGTTCTCAAAGGCTCCAGGTTACAGAGCTATAAACTCACAGAGCGATAAAGAGTTTGATGGAGAGGTAGAAGAAATAAAAGATCGTAATCAGACTCATCAAAGAAAGGAAAGAAACTCATGACGTCTGTCCGTTTGGTTTGGTTTGGTTTAGAGGATGGTGTCTTTACTTTAGGTCTTTACAGAACTATAAATGTAAGATTAAGATCATTAACAGTCAGTTCTTGATCGAACAGATGGCAGGCCCATATCTTTAGGTGGCTTTAGATAAATACCTGTATCAGAGATTATGTAGCTTTACACTGTCAACATTTGAGGCTGGGATTCGTAACAAAGTAACAGTTACCTTTATGCATGTGTTGGAAGTTATATTGTTTCTCAGCAGAGAGTACAAAAGGTATTTGCTTTGGTTTATAATTTTGAACACAAAGGAAGAATTCAGTTTTAAAATCAGAAACATGGCAGCCTCTTTGCTCTGATACCTTTCTTTCTCGTATGTTCAGGTCCTGATTTGCCTTTGTCGTTTTGTTCTTGTCCTACAAAATCCAGAGGTAGTTGAAGTACTCAGATCTTGTACTTGAGTAAAAGTAGAAGTACTCAGATCTTGTACTTGAGTAAAACTAGAAGTACTCAGATCTTGTACTTGAGTAAAGTAGAAGTACTCAGATCTTGTACTTGAGTAAAGTAGAAGTACTCAGATCTTGTACTTGAGTAACAGTAGAAGTACTCAGATCTTGTACTTGAGTAAAGTAGAAGTACTCAGATCTTGTACTTGAGTAAAGTAGAAGTACTCAGATCTTGTACTTGACAGTAGAAGTACTCAGATCTTGTACTTGAGTAAAGTAGAAGTACTCAGATCTTGTACTTGAGTAAAGTAGAAGTACTCAGATCTTGTACTTGAGTAACAGTAGAAGTACTCAGATCTTGTACTTGAGTAACAGTAGAAGTACTCAGGTCTTGTACTTGAGTAAAGTAGAAGTACCAGAGTGTAGGAATACTCTGTCACAGTAAAAGCATTCTAAATGTTCCTCCAGTGAAAGTAGAAAGTACTCTCATCTAAATGTACTTAAAGTAGCGACAGTAAAAGTAGTCATTGTCTGATTGGTCCATTTCAGAATAATATCTCTGATATGTTTTATAATGATTGATCATTAAAGTGTTCTCAGAGCTGGTAAAGGTGCAGCTAGTTTGAATGGCTTTGTAGACTGCAGGGTAGCTGCTGGATTTACTCCAGGTGAACTAAAGTCTGATTTAAGGGCTGATTATATTTACCATCATTAATCCTAATCTGCCTAGCAACTAAATAAATGGATTGGAGTAAAAATACCCAAAAGTTGTTCTCTCAAAATTATACTTAAGTTCAGTACTTGTATTTAGTTGCTTCCCACCTCTAAAAAAAACTACAATTGATGGCATATTTTTGCAGGAGGGAAGGGTGCATAAGTGTATGAGCATGCATGTGTAAAGCACCCTGCTGACGCTGAAAAACAAGGCTTCCCGAAAGTCAGTGTAAGAACAAAAATATATCAGCGGTGTAAAAACAGCATGCCCCTGTGTTGTGGCTTTCTGAGGCTACAGATGCTAGCTTTTTGTTATTTGTTATAGTCCTCCAGTGTCAGCCTCTGACTCCTGACAAGTTTGTTTTATGTGGGGAAATGTTTGACTGCTTTATTGGACACCATGTCATCTAGGAGTCTAATCATCCTGTAAACAGAAGAAGGAGTTTGACTGGAGACATGGAGCAGCAGTTTATCACTGTTTAAAGTTTAACCGCTCTGCTGAGGCACACTGAACCCTGGACCATGAGCACACACACAGTTTACAACCCTGCACTGTGTGTGTGTGTGTGTGTGTGTGTGTGTGTGTGTGTGTGTGTGTGTGTGTGTGTGTGTGTGTGTGTGTGTGTGTGTGTGTGTGTGTGTGTGTGTGTGTGTGTGTGTGTGTGTGTGTGTGTGTGTGTGTGTGTGTGTGTGTTGGTCCACTTTATCTATTGACCTCCGGAAGTATTTGTGATTCTGTCTGTGTGATAAGGCCAGGAAGAGAGTGTGGACACAGGATGTTGAGTTAACACTGGGACAACACGAGAGCAGCTTATCACACAGAGGAGCGGGCCGTAACACAACAGCGGACACGTGGACACACACACACACACACTGCTGTCTGCTGACACACCGAGTGACTGCTGGATCTTTTGACATCAACCTTTGACTTTGCTGTCGATAAATGTAAATGGGCTGCATTTCTAAAGCTCTCTCCACCTGCAGCTGACAGACAGCGGAGCTCCTTCTCCCACAGACTGCCCCAGCTCCGTTGTCACAAGGACAGATGAAGAACTTTCCTGCCCACTGCCATAACTCTGTATAACAACTCACCTCTGGCTGACAGATAACTCTCTGCTCCATAGCTTCACTGTGATAGCTGGACTCAAACCATACCATACTGTTCTATATGTATTCTATTTAATATCTATCCATCTATCTATATATCTATCTATCTATCTATCTATCTATCTATCTATCTATCTATCTATCTATCTATCTATCTATCTATCTATCTATCTATCTATCTATCTATCTATCTATCTATCTATCTATCTATCTATCTATCTATCTATCTATCTATCTATCTATCTATCTATCTATCTATCTATCTATCTATCTATCTATCCATCTAGCTCTTTTTCCATCTGTAAGACCCCTCAAACCACGTTTACACACATTAGACAGCACATTCCTAGGCAGAGGCAGCCAGCAGAGGTGCCACCTGCTCAGGTAAACTACTATCCACACACACTGTTGGCCACCGGAAGCAATTTAGGGTTAAGTATCTTGACCGTGTGTACAAATCGACATGTTGACTGCTGGGGATCAAACCACTGCCCTTCCGATTTGAGGACGGCCATCTACCCCCCTGAGCCACAACCAGGGAGGAAAACGTGTTGGAAATGTCTGACCAGGCAGCTGCACGCACGAAGCAGGCCTCTGGAAGCTGATTTTAATTGGGCTGGTTTGTGGTAGTTAGATGAAATGCAAATACGCCTGAAATATGCAGCACTTACAGTAAAGCCCAGTGCAGCCACAGTGAGGCCTTGTGGGACGGAGCGGAGATCTGTGGGAGGTCGCGGTGAATAGTCAACATTTTCGGAAGTTTATAAAAAAATCGTAGTTATTTTGCAACCCTGTTATTAACTTTCCATCACTATCTGTCAACAGATATATTTAATTTTGTGTCATATGGATTGAGTTTGTTGCAGTTGTATAATGTTTGTTTTGCACAAATAACATCTACTGCTCCAACCCCTTCTTGGTCTCCCTGAGGTTTTTCTCCTTTATTTTTCTCCATTTAATTCTTACTTTTGGGGGGAGTTTTTGCAGCAATCTAAGGACAGAAGTTGTCGTATGTTGCACAGATCGTAAAGTTCCCTCAGGGACATTTTTTGTTTGTGAAATGTGAAAATATAAATACCATTTATTGGTAAAAAACAAAATCATGCTCATGCTGAAAAGTGTTTGGGGGAAATATGCAAGGAGACCTGCAAACAAAAACATACTTTCAGGACTCTAGGAATAAAACCTTCAAGTATTAAAACAAATGATGATATAAAGAGTAAAAATGTACCTAAGATTTACTTTTTTGTGTCTTCTATATAATGTGGGTCTAAGGAACATTAGGGACTTTGTGTCCGACCTGTAACAATCTCAAGTTAGATTAGTCCTTCCCCAAAAAAATCACTTCTCCGTAAAGGAAGACATTATGACTCGCAATGTGAATGAATGTCACACACACACACACACACACACACACACACACACACACACACACACACACACACACACACACACACACACACACACACACACACACACACACACACACACACACACACACACACTTCTTATCTCCACAGTACAGTGTGTTCAATCTGTTGTGTGTGTGTGTGTGTGTGTGTGTGTGTGTGTGTGTGTGTGTGTGTGTGTGTGTGTGTGTGTGTGTGTGTGTGTGTGTGTGTGTGTATGAGTGATGATTTGACTGAGACAGTCTGCAACAGGCCGGATCAGGTAACATCCGAGGACAGCACCGGGTCACGGGCGATGCAGAAACACCCCCCGTGTGGCGTGTACGGTTACACACAGACGGATGGAGCTTATGGTGAAATCTTTAAAAAAATACATTGAAAAAAAATCTTAGTCAGTTATTTCTTCTCTTACTGGAAATCATCACTCCTTCCCAGCGCTCAGTGCACATTTTAAAATCTATAAATGATGAATAAAATGCAAACGTTACGGTGTTAGCAGTTCGTCCTTTTTCCTCTCTTACACCAAATCCTTCCCTCATGCAGGGAAGCTCATAAAAGCTCATATTGTGATATTGTTAGAGGTCAGAGGCCTCAGACAGGAGGGGCCCCATAACTCTGGCTTGCCCCCTCCGCCCGTCTCCGCTGCTGCCGACTGGCCCTGGTTATTTATTGCTCTGTAATTTCTGCAGACTAATTGATTTGGCTCAGCTTTCAGGCTGCAGGGAGACAGGAAGTCAGGCAAGCGAGAGGTTAAGAAGGACGAAAGTGGGTTAAGAGAGGAAGAGGGAAAAAGGTTTGTGTGTGTTACGTTGGGATGAGTGTGTTTAAGTGACAGAGAAGGAGTGTGTGTTTCACGTATCTACTGGTGTCTACTTGGTCGAAATTAAGTTTAAAATGTCAGGTGTCAATATGTCCAGTTTCACACCTCAGAATCCTACTCTAATCTTTGGGGATATGTTTGGTAGATTTTCATGAGCTGAAAAAAACGGCTTTCAGCTTTGGGGATGATGCATTTTCTAGCCTATATTAAGCTTAAGAAGTAAGACACTTAAACTAATACTTCATCCTTTCAAAAGGAGAGATGTGTGTTAACAGCTACGATAAATACATTTGGTCGAAGAATGTACCACGGATATAAAGGCTTCAGTATACTACACAATAAACACTCAGAAGCCCTGTTTTTCATACTGTAAGTAACACATGAAATAGGTTAAACTCCATTTGACAAATTGTAATCGAGCAAACCTTTTCACATGTAAAACAGTAAAGACTTGCAGCAGACATTGAGATTTTTTCCCGCAAACGTGCCTATCAGATTTTGAATACCATTTACGGATTTAAAATACGTTTCAGACGGATAAATCTCTGAAAACCCTGGCTGTAATAAACCGCTGTTCTGTAACTAAGTGGTAAATTATCTCAACATGTTTATGAGCATGTTGGAGTCGGCAAACTGATCTTTATCGTGTAATTAAACGATATGAAAACAACAGCTATGTGAAAACACATTCAAAACAACCCAAAAACAACCCAGTTTGCTTTTGAAAATGGCCAGCGGGGATGCAACATTAAGTCTATGTAATCAGGAGTAAATGAGGTGAAATATACAAAGTGCGGCCAAACTAAGCAACAGTTCAGCCGCTGAATTGGGTAAGCATTAGATTTCTACAATTTATGGCTCCGTGCTAAGTGGTTTCAGGTCCGAAAATGAGGCCTCAATTAAATTATCCCCCAGACAACACTTAGTAAAGGTCAACAGCTCGCTGAGATCAGCCTGGTTGATGTAGAAAGCATCAATGAAGTGCTGTGCAGCTGTTCTGTCAACAGAAGGCTCTCAGGGTGCACGGCCCCTCCCTGCAGCCCCAACTGTGCCCGCAGAACGACTTTACAGCAGGCGGGGAGAGGACTACGGGAGAGATGAATTGATTAGCCACCTTTAGCTTAGCGGTGGTGTCATGAAGTCATGTGTCCGTGCAGTTGGAGTTCCTTCAGTGTTAGCTTTTCACTTGCATCTAAACTTCATCTATCATAAAAGGGGTGATAATATGTGGAGATTATCCTGCTGAACAAAAATGCTAACTTCGGGATTGACTTGTTGACGACACCTCATTATTCCTAAACCCCAATAAATGAAAATTGTCCTTTTGGATCAGAAACCCTTTCTGTCAGACAGCGTGTTATTCAAAAAGCAAACACTCATCCTTCCTAAGGCCCATTGCTCTGAAATGAAACACTCTCCCTGCAACAAACAAAAGCACATGGCTAGTTATCATGCTAAATTACATCATCATCCCGGTTGTTCTACTCTGAATTGGACAGATTTGTTTTACAAAACATGTGTGTATCAATCACGTGTCAAAGATCTCTCTGGTCATAGAAGAGTTTTTGCAGCACGTGAAAAATAAAAGCATATCCGGGCTGCAGAACACCATACACAAGTCTGCTAAACATTAAGTCTTCATGGGAGGAAAATTGCAAAAGTATAGCTGTTACTGGATTTCCATCAGTTGCTATGGAGTCAATACATCTGGATAATTGATCAGATAATGTCCTGGACATCAGATAAGTTTTTATTTTCTGGTCTGTCTGCTTCCCTTAACTCAACACTAGAAGAAAACCTTGAAAATGAGCACTATTTACAATTTATCTTTGGTGAACTTTTCTTTTAAATTGGCTTTGTGAGGCTTCAGTAAAGGCAGAGTTTTTGACAGACAGCGAAGCAAACTTTCCCAAAATGTTGAAACGTCTCTGTGATCGCTGTTTTTGGGTTTCCATTTCACATAACAAATCACTCTGCATGGCTCCCACTGGAGGGAAACTGTTTACCTTTGAGCTGTTGTCCAGCTTAAGTTGGATTTGTAGAAAAAGAGTGAAGCTTCTTAGTTTAATGTCTCCCTGGAGCTTCGATATGTATTTCCTAATGAGCGCAGGGGCTGATGCCTCGTTGTCAGGTGTCGGTGAAGAGGTCACGCAAACATTTGCTAAGCTGTCAGCGTTTCAGCATCTGTTGCCTCTGTGTGTGTGTTTCGTGTTACAGATGTCCAGATGACATGCATGAGGAGAAAGTAAGGGAGACAGCGAGGCAGTTTATAACGGAGTGGAGAGAGGAAGGCAGAAAAATGTGTGGATAATCCAATCCGAACCAAAACTACACGCCTGCCTGTTTTTAATGAGGAAATATTTCTGGGTCTGAACGCAGACACACTGGTGCTGGCCAGACATCTCCAACAGCCATGCCAACATGTCTTTAGGTGGAAAAATAAAGGATTTAACAGCACAAGTAAAAAACTGCTTGGCTAAGTGGTGAATTTTATTATATTATGAATGAAACGGCCAACTCTGGAGCCTGCGTTGATTTCTATATATTTATTTTTCATGGGAAATTAAATCCATAATGTTATTTGACTTATTCTAAATGGGACGTGAACCCATTCTCTTCCAGACCAAGCAGTACTTACTGGTGCAGTAACAACGGCATGATCCCTCCCCGGCTTCCAACCAGCATCTCTGCCAATTGCATTTATTGGATTGCACAACCATGCCTGAGTAAACGCGGCAGTATACTCAGTCAGAATCGTTTGTTGGAGGGTCTGAAAGCTACAGAAACCTTTGAGGGCCCAGAGAAAATACTTAAGTTGTATTTTATTCCTGAGACGTTTTTATGTTATTTGTGAAATGTTTACATGTTTTATTGAATGTTTTTTGTGAAATTCTCTTCCATTTTTTGTGTTTTGACCCCACCAATCCCCTACACACACATACACTAACCTATCCCATGTCAGATTAGAGTTGAATCTGAGACCGACCCTTTCCGTTTCTTTCTAAAACCAACAATACACCTTTACATCTGCTTTGCACCATCATCGTCCAGGTGTTCATCCAGGGTTTTAAGCCCCATTTTACAGTACACCGCTTCTTTTCATATGAACAACCAGATGCTAAACAATGAATTCAATGAGCTTATTCCGATCATTTTAGTGACTTTTGGACTGAGGTTAGCCTAACCCTAACCCCAACTCAATGCGACATTCACACCCACTTCTTGTGAGGATTGGATCATGGATGCTGTCCAAAAGCGCACATTGTCCTGCAATTTTCAACAGTTGCATATTTAGTGGTGGGATGCAAATCGTATGAACTCCCATCCAACATATACCTCTTCCGGGAACCCCAGGGTGCAAAACTCCTATCTCTTGAGAACTTTGTGCATCAATCAAAGAAATGCAAACGGTTTTAACAGATAAATGCCAATCACATTTATCTATGAAGCACATTTAAAAACAACCCACACTGACGAAAGTGCTGAACAGAAACGAGCAGGTAGCTGATACGACCTTTATCATAAGATAAGATAAGATAAGATAAGATGTACCTTTATTAATCCCTGTGGGGAAATTCAAGCGTTTATGCAGCAACAGAAAAACAAAACAGTACAGATTCACCCAAGGATATGAAATACAAATGATAAAAATGATATACAGATAAGTAACGGTTTTAAAACAAACTGTAGAACATGAAATATGTAAAGATGATGTGGGCATATATACATAGATAAAGAAAGAAACAACATACAGATAGATCATAAACATCATCAGCCAGGTAAGAAGGAGTCAAACGGCAGAGAATAAAAGTGTGTTTCTAACCTGGATTTAAAACAGTCAAGGGAGGGGGCCGATTTGATAGGGAGGGGGATGCTTCTCCACAGGCTCGGTCACCCCTGAGTTTATGCTTGGAGCGTGGTAAAACCAGGAGCCCCAGGTTAGCCGACCTGAGAGACCTGGAGCTGGAATACGGGATGAGATATGGTGAGTATCGAGCTCCAGCATCAGTTGAATCTTCCCCCTTTGGGTTTAAGAAGCCTTGTAATAAACCATATTAATGTGGGCATTTATTTTCTTTTTCCACAGGTGACAGCCATGTTTAATTAGGGAAGACAGATAGGGAGAAGCAATCTCTGAGAGGTGTGAGAGGAAAACAGACAGCAGATGTCCTCCAGGCGGGGGGTCCGTCTCATCAGGATGACTGATCACCGTGTCTGTTTGACTCTTTTCTCATGCTGACGGTTGCTTTTGGATCCACTGGAAGCTTCGTACAAAACAAACGTACAGTGATCACATCTATCTGTAAAGAGGACTTGCTTGATTCACACATGGCCCTTTGGTGTGCTGAAGCATCGCGGCGCCCTCACTCAGCGTCATTTAGGAACTTCACGTGCGTTAGTTCTGCAGAGACCACATCACAGATCCACACACACATGGCGGAGAGCTTCAGAGCCGCGGCCATGTGTGAGCTGCAGTAATTGGGGGTGGGTGGTAATTGGCCAGGCGTCACCGAGCGGGCGTGTTTGAATGTACATTGAATGTGTGTGTGTGTGTGTGTGTGTGTGTGTGTGTGTGTGTGTGTGTGTGTGTGTGTGTTCTGACTCCACTGTGTCTCGAGGTCTCTGGCCTTTCTAAGCTGCTGACAGTTCCCCATTAGACACTTCATTTATTTCAAAGCAGAAGAAAAAATCCATCCAGCTCTCGCCTTTTACCCTCCTCCTCTTCGCCCTCTTACAAGTAGAACATCTAACATGAAATTGTTTGAGAGAGCTTCAGGAACGAGTCCTAAAACAGGTTCACATTTTTGCACTTGGTCTTTGGTTCAATGTTAACACAACTTAAAGAGACAATAAATACCACACTTATTGGTATTCACAAGGTGTTCAATATCTTTAAAAAAATAAGCTTTAAAGGTGCCATAGAGAGCATCCATCTGGTACTTTAAATTGTTCTCTGATGTCTACAAAGAAGGTATATAACTTTGGTTGATCCAAAAAATGTCCAGATGCATTTTTACAGGCCCATTTACAGCCCTATGATTTGGTCCTGGAATGGAACAAACCTGAATGGCCTTATCTGGGGCTCATTTAAATAATGATGACGAGCTCTGCTCTGATTGGCTGGTTTACAAGGAGCAATCCATGGCTGCCTCAGAGCCCACAGAAGTAAGTGAAGTTCCTGAAACTGTGAGAGATGAACCATGGAGGCTATTGGCATCCAACCTTACATGTTTGTGCCTTTATCGGAGGAGGAAACTGAGGAGTTTGAAGAACAGTCAGCTTGGTCAGAGATCGGAGAGCAACGTTACGAGTGGTTAGCGTGAGTGTTTCCAGCAGCTGGTGTATGCAAATGTTGGGGCTGCACTACCGTGTGTGACGTAACATACAGGGATTGTTGTAATTCGCCCGTTTTACCGCTGTGATGCATATTCATGATTTGCACGTGAAGGAGGAAACAATGCTGTTTGAGGTTCACGGTATGTCAGCTCAATGTACTGAACTTCCTTATTCAACCATGCCAAGGTAAATACAGTTTTCCATTCTATGGCACCTTTAATAACTGGTTAAATGAGACCAAAGAGGTCGTCTGAGATGTTAATCTTCAGGACTTTTTGTGGTGATGTTGAAGTATGTTGTAAGCTTTTTACTTCTGTCAGGAACATGTAATCTTTAACAATCATAAAAGCAGTATTAATATGTGGAGATTTTCTGAACAGAACGTGTACGTATCATAACAAAGGTTTTATGCATCGATCAGTTTCTACAATAATCCAATAGTAAAATCCCATTGGCCTTTTGTAGAGGGAACCAGAGCCATGCTAACTTCTTGGTTTACCTACGATAATGAATCATCCCTGCTCCAATCTATGTCGAGAAGCTATCAACAGTAGTTTAGCAGAGTTTAACACAAACAACAAAAGAAGAATACTAAATTCTCCAAGAGGTTTCCATCCCGAACTTTGACTGACCAATATCGGCCACTTTCAGTATCTATTATGTATATTTCTATAGACCTGGTTGACCATTCACCATGTTTTCAAACTACACTCATGTTAAATTACTGCTTATTATTACACATTTTGATTTATTTCAACCTTTTCCCCCAACTTTCCCTCCCTGTTGTCATGTGTTCTTGTTTTAAAAATGGAAGATGTTGAGACAAATCTGACAATTGTTTTTTTTCAGGAACTGATCAGTTTGGTTCCAGTTCTTACTTTCAGCCAAAAGTAAATACAGAAGAAATAAACGTGCCAATATTTTTAATGGATCCACAAACAATCACACAACCGCAGGAGGCTCTGTGTGTTTGGGAAGCTCAGCGGGTGAGGAGGGTTGTGGTGGACGGATATTTCAGCTTTCAGGAAACCCAAAACCGCTTTAACTGAACTGTTGTCAATTAGATCACGCAAGGGCAAAGTCATTTATCCAATAAGTATGTTTCTGTGACTTGTTTATTATAAACTTCCAACCCCTCACAAGCATTTCTCAAGGTTTTGAGGAAACTGAATATTGATTTGTGGTGTTTCCTTTCACCGTTTCTAACTCAATAGAGAATAATGAAATCAATAACATTTGGGGCTGCAATGTGCCAAAACACTTTCTGGACCTCAAGGCAGGAAATTGCAGTTGCCCTCAGAGCTCAAAGCACTAAAGAATTAAGAAAACACATTCGCATAGACACAACACAAGCACATGTCTTCACCAATCTGACCACACATGCACAGCATTTAAAAATAAAGCACTTTAAGAAGCTTAATGCACAACGGAAACTGTTTCCAGGTGACACCGGAAAGTTGTTGTTGCCATCGGTGGATGAGGAAGTTATTGAAGTGCTGGAAAATTACCTGAAATGCATTTATTTTCACCTTATTATAACAGGGTGATAGAGCATGATTTGGATTGGATTGCAAGTATCAGGGGTGAAGCTAGCCTTAGCCATTAGCCTCTTTTACAGTATCTGAATTATGCAATAACTTCAGAGTGGTTGCATTGCTGCAAGAAGTTGTCTTTTTATCCATTTTTAAGCAATACTTTCACCATAAACTTTGTAGATCTTAGTTTTTTTTAAGTCTATATTTGAACCGTAGGAAGGATTTCAGTCCTTCGATGTCTGGATCTTAAGTTAGCTGAGAAACGAGCTAAGCTAACGTTAGCGGGAGCCGAACACCATCAGAGAAATGCTAATTTTTGTATCTACAGCTGCTCTATTTGTTTTTTAGGAGCTTCAATACGTGGGTCCTTTTGTTTTGAAGAGGAGGTGACCTCTACGAATGATTCAGCTCATCACAAAAACCTCCAGATCGAGTCACAATAAGGGGAGTCCTTGCCGGGAAAAGCTGACAGCAAAGACGGCACCTGACAAGTGTTTTGTTCGTTTAGATTCAGAAACCCTGAAAATGACACACTGTGCATGTAAATACAATACTACTTCTTCCACCACTGGGATAAAGGGTAAAACAAATGTCCTGTGACTCTCTCCTGACTCTTGCAGGTAAACTGCCCGTGACTGATATCAGGCTAATGATCAGATGCGCTCTTCCTCTCCGCCTCACTTCTCCTGCAGGAAAACAGGAAGGCAGGATTAGAGCGACGCACTGCGCTGAGATCCGGAGAGGCCGGACGAGTCCCGGGGTGGAATGCACGCACACACATTCTCTGAATATCTACCCCACACACACACACACACACACACACACACACACACACACACACACACACACACACACACACACACACACACACACACACACACACACACACACACACACACACACACATACCTATTAAATCCAGTAAGTGATCATGAGCAAACAAATAGCACAAACAGCTCGGGGAGAACTCGTCAAATCGTGGATCTAATAAAAAAAAAGTCACGGGGCGAGGACGACGAGGAGAGAGCCAAGAAACAATGAGGGCCTCAGACTGCAGCCACAGTAACGTTTACGACCTGCATTAGCTTCAGACCCACTCATTATGAGGAAGAGGTGCTCATTATGGCCTTTTATGGGAGGAAACAAATAGTCTCCTGTGACTCACATTTTAGTTGAAATGCAAAGATGCAAAACAACGTGTAAAAAAGAAAGAGGAGAAATTTGTGGCTGTAGTTTGCCAGGAAAACACGTAAAAGTTATCTTGGACAGATATCTGTGACCTTGAGAGGCGGTAATTGAGCGGAAAGGGGATGTTAAACATCCGCTGGTGGGGTTTAGTGTGACTGTGTACACACACACACACACACACACACACACACACACACACACACACACACACACACACACACACACACACACACACACACACAGCAGCAGCAGTGGCAGCAGTGTTAGTCCCAGGCTGGCCTCTCTCTGGCATTATCTCATGGCCTAAGCACTCCCGCTCCACACACAGAAGCATTACGTGCATCTGCCTCGCATTAATCGGTAAATTATGGGAAAACTGCGCGACAAAAGATAATACTGAGGGGGGTGAACCCACAAACACACACACACACACACACACACACACACACACACACACACACACACACACACACACACACACACACACACACACACACACACACACACACACACACACACACACACACACACACACACTTATTGTTTATTTTGTTTTACTTTTTGTTATTATATATTGTTATATATATACAGTATGTTGTATTATTTCTCTGCATATGGACTCAACAATAGAACCTGCTTTCACTCACACATTGATCAATAATACAAGGGTCACACGGGCCCCGCTCCGTGACGCTTGTTGCCCCGGTTACCATTCAACTACAACCACCACGTCCATGGGCGGCTTATCACAAATTCACATGACCTCATCCCCGGGCAGGTGTTCTCTGGGGGGCGTTGAGTGATGCTGCAGATTGACGTTAACGTTGACAGGAAAACTTTAAAATCCCAACAAAGTTATTCAACATTGCAAACATTGCAAACACACACACACACACACACACACACACACACACACACACACACACCAAACATTTTTTTAAATAACCAAATCTAAAGCAACTACAGCTCCAGAAATCAATGCTGCTTGTTGACCATTTTCTACAGAGGTTTATTCTCTGCTGATGATAAAAAATGTGTCTCTGCATCAGGACAAACATGCAGTGTCTCCAGCTAACCGCTGAATGTTCCCCATGGTCACCCCCCCCCCCCCCCCCCCATGCCCTCCCATCACTCAGATATGTCTGCAATGAATAAACTCTCTCGCCTCTCTGAGTGTGTGTTTGTCAGCACTTGTGGTTTACCCAGCGTCCCCCGAGATCATGACTCACCCTCCTTTCGGTTTGGAAGTGTCACTTTGCTGCTAAATGTTTCAGATGAAGCTGACCGACACAAGAGAGGCAGCGCATAGTTTGTTTCTGTGTCAGATGTTAGCTATCGCTGAACAATGTAGGAGGATATATAAATTATAAATACCACCTGCTACTTTGTTCTTCTACTCCCCTACAATTCAGAGGTTAAATGGTGTACTTTTACTCCACTACATTTATTGAACACCTTTAGTTGCCGGGCAGATTAGGATTAATGATGGTAAATATAATCAAACCTTAAATCAGACTTTAGTTCACCTGCAGTAAATCCAGCAGCTACCCTGCAGTATACACAGCCATTCAAACTAGCTGCACCTTTACCAGCTCTGAGAACACTTTAATGATCAATCATTATAAAACATATCAGAGATATTATTCTGAAATGGACCAATCAAACAATGACTACTTTTACTGTCGCTACTTTAAGTACATTTAGATGAGAGTACTTTCTACTTTCACTGAAGGAACATTTAGAAACTTTTACTGTGACAGAGTATTCCTACACTCTGGTACTTCTACTTTACTCAAGTACAAGACCTGAGTACTTCTACTTTACTCAAGTACAAGACCTGAGGACTTCTACTTTACTCAAGTACAAGATCTGAGTACTTCTACATTTACTCAAGTACAAGATCTGAGTACTTCTACTGTTACTCAAGTACAAGATCTGAGTACTTCTACTTTTACTCAAGTACAAGACCTGAGTACTTCTACTTTTACTCAAGTACAAGACCTGAGTACTTCTACTTTACTCAAGTACAAGACCTGAGTACTTCTACTTTACTCAAGTACAAGACCTGAGTACTTCTACTTTTGCAAGACCTGAGTATTCTACTGTTTCTCAAGTACAAGATCTGAGTACTTCTACTTTTACAAGACCTGAGTACTTCTACTGTTTCTCAAGTACAATACCTGAGTACTTCTACTTTTACAAGATCTGAGTACTTCCACCTCCTCTGGTTAAATCTATCACAACACTTTATAACCTTTAAGATTGACATGACAATTTAAGGGAGGATTTTCCAAAGTACTATCTATAGTAGCTGTTGCAATCAGGGTAGAAACTATAGAGAGATTTGTAAGTATTCATTGATATGGAGACAGAAATATAGGTTGTTCCATCTTTTTACCGTCTGTCTATTCTATATCCAATTACAGCCATTATATTCCAGTTTTGATGCAATGGCTAATTTTTCACGTGCTTTTGAAATGCTTACGGTTATTCGTTGTCACAGTTTTTCCATCAGGCTCTCCTCATCCATTATTATTTAATCAATCTACCAAGAAGCTGCAGAAAGTTAAATAACTGTGTCTCCAAACATTAGAAACTCTCTGACCCTGTTCCCTCCAATCTTTGAAGGTCTTAAATCCTTCGTGGCTTCTTCTCTTTTAATCTCCAACAACACGACACTCATTGGTCGTTTCCTGCAGAATCAAAAACACAGTTTAATTTGCTCGTTAGGGCTAAATGTGGAATGTATGCAATGTGTGTGTTTGTGTGTGATTTCATGCTGTCCCCAAACCACAATGAACACAAGCAGGAAGCATTTTCACAGAGAGAGAGAGAGAGAGAGAGAGAGAGAGAGAGAGAGAGAGAGAGAGAGAGAGAGAGAGAGAGAGAGAGAGAGAGAGAGAGAGAGAGAGAGAGCACCCACACCGACATTACATTTCAAACTTTTCCTCATGCCGTTCTGCCGGCAGGGGCATACCTGATTAGTCAAGGAATAGTTCACCCAAACAATGTATAGTGTAAACAAAGTGTGTATAATACTTCCTAGTCTGTGTTTATAGTGTATCAGGGCAAACAGGCTTCAACAAGTCGAAATAAAGACAGCAAAAAAGATCGTACAACATCCCAAAAAAGTCTTTAAAGTCTTTCTGCACCATTATTAAAGTGTCTGGTATCAACACATGGACTCATGAAAATTCAAACCCATCTATTTTTACAATTTCTTTTCTAAATCTAGCATTTTCTTGCATGCAAACATCAAATTTCTAGACATTTGAAAACCTTTTTGGTTGCCTTTCGTCACAAATATGTTGTCTCCCGTCTCCTAATAAGCAGAACCATATCTCCAAAACTTAAAGGGGTCATATTATACTATTTTCAGGTTCACATTTGTATTTTGTACCTCCCCTGGGACATGTCTCCATGCTTCAATGATCAGAAAGCTCTTTATTTTTCTCCTCTTTTCACCCTCTGTCAGAGACCACAGCCCAGTCTGCTCTGATTGGTTAACTGGCCGGCTCTGTTGTGATTGGTCAACCGCTGAGAGATGTCCCGCCCCTTAGCATATCACCTACAATGAGTTGGAGCACTAGAAACACAAGTGTTTTAAATGTGTTTGTCGTAATGCTTTTTTATGCACTCACGTATTTAATTTGTAAACAAAAGTGAAATTTCAGGCTCCAGATTTATACTGCAGGCTGCAAACTGAGCATCACAGTTTGATTCTAGAAAAGAAACTTGGAAAATCTGCATCACTGGCTCAACAACAACACCAAACACCCTTAGAAACACAAGATAAACTTTAGTTGCAGTATAATGTTTACTTATAGTTAACTTACTCCCACATTTTACTTGCAAAAGGGCGTCACTTACACCATTTTCTTGCACAATTTCTGCCTTTTTATTTTTCAACATCTTCAGTATATTGTTCGAGGAGCCTGAGACTTTAGACTTGTGTTGCCAACAACTACACTATAAAATACGACATAAAAAACTTAAATCTTTGAATGTAATGCTGCTATTTCAATCTTTGTTCTGGTCAAACTCTTTATACAAAATCTTTAGACTTCCTACGACGTTAAAGTGGGTTTAAATATAAAAAATGTAGAGTAGTTTTGTGGCAGCAAACATTTAGAAGTGTAAAATTAAATACTTTTGCATGCAATCAAACCCACCCACACACACACAGCATCCTTCATGGTGCCTGCTGGTGTAAACTGACTCCCGCTCAGATACAGTCGGCCTTTCAGCCTTGCAGAAGGAATCTGACAGGAGTGTGAAAGTTTCTGTGTGAGGTTTGACGTCCAATGAAGGTGATTACTCGAGGGAAAAGTATTAAATAAACACTGAATCACACGGCGTATACAACTGTACCTGTGTGTGTGTGTGTGTGTGTGTGTGTGTGTGTGTGTGTGTGTGTGTGTGTGTGTGTGTGTGTGTGTGTGTGATGCTTTTCTACTAAATTAGCTATTTAAGATCAGTATGCACCCCGATGACTTATTTGAGACACTTTAGAGAGTAAATAGTTACACTCAAGAAGCTACTGAAAGGATTAAATGATGCTGAACGTGTGTGTGTGTGTGTGTGTGTGTGTGTGTGTGTGTGTGTGTGTGTGTGTGTGTGTGTGTGTGTGTGTGTGTGTGTGTGTGTGTGTGTGTGTGTGTGTGTGTGTGTGTGTGAATAAGAACAGATGTCCCTTATTTCAGAGATTAGCTGTTGAATCAACTGCTTTAAAATGAGTTCTTTTTCCCCTCCATCGCACTGCTTTATAATGAGTGCACACATGCTTCCTTTATAGCTGAATCTCTGCGTTCCGAGTTGGAGTGAAATAAGCTTGACTCAACTTGTTCCTGAAGCTTTAATTGTGCTTTGACTGCTTTATTACCTCCTGAGCTCCAGGTACTTGGCTCCCCTTAATTCTCTCAAGTGGTGTGTTGACAGTGAAAACAAGTCCGGGGGAACAAACGCCGGGAGGGATCCGAGGATCTGATTGCACCGCCGCGAGCCCCCTGCTCTGCTCGGGCTGTACGATGAGCGTTTGGAGGGAAAAGATGGACGCTCATACAAAGAGTTTGGAGATTTGCCAACGTGCAAGTGCGCCCGAGGTTTCTTTAAATATGCGTGCAGGAATGTCGCCGCAGTCAGAGCATTTTCACTTTTACGAGGAAGCGTGGTTTGATTTTCTTCCAAATTAGATTGCATAGGAGGAAGGAGAAGCGGAGATTGGACTTGTGCCAGTGTGAAAGTAGTCATACTTCTGACATGTTTTATAATTAGATAGAAACTTAAATGTTAGCATGCATGTTAACTGGATTTGTTGGGGGTTTTATTTTAGGATAAGCCTGGTCGTATGCTTGATTTTTGTTTTTGTACAATAGTCAATTGTATCAGCATTTGGATGTTTAATTACTGAAGTTCTGCACATCTAAGGTACTTTACTATATTTAAGTATGTCCGTTTGCATTATATTTGTACTCTACAAAGTAAAGTGTGTACTTTTAACTCCACTATATTCATTTTCCTGGTTGTGACACTATCAGAAGCCACAGAAATCAGGGTCAATAAGAACAGCTGTGAATTCACATTTAACATAATCAATCTCAAAAGAGGAAGTCAACACATATCTTTAGTCTGTACTCCCTCTCAGCTTTTAGGGCTGGCTTGCATCAATGATTAGCAAAAGTTCCAAGACACTGATTTCCCCCAGACACATTCAAACACCAAGTTGACGTTTCAAGAGGGTTAGACGGACGGTGTAGGGAAGTTTAAAGTTTGGAAACACAGTTATAGTATTTTTATGGGATTTGTTGACAAATTGAGTAACATTTATAGCTGTCTTTGAGAGTTGTGATGCTTTTTCCAAAAACTCCTCGACTTCTTTTGACAAATTAAGTATTGATTTCTCAAAGAGAGACAGATCTTCCTTTTAAAAGATATAAAACGCTATATTTTTCATGTTTTTTTTAGAGATATTAAGAGGATAACTGGTGTCCAACAGAAGCTTCTCCATTTGATTTTAGGGATTATTATCTTAGATTATTCGAGAATTGTTTAAAGCAGTGATCCTCAACTTGCAGCCTGTGGTCCGAATCTGGCCCCTGATGGTGCTCAGCTAAAACACATATTTTGTCCGTTCACCATCAATGGGATTTTTTAAAATGTGGTCCTGGCTTTCTTAAATTGCTCCTGTCCTCCTCTCCTTTTGCAAATAATGTCCCTAGGGCAATGTCTAAGTATCCTTGATCTGAAGTATTGCAGATATATGTGATCTTGAGGAATAAAGACCCTGATGCTCTCACCACTCCAACATTTTTAAAATACTGTCGAATAATGCCAAGTGAGTATGGGTCAACACAGGGTCACAGTTTTTTTCACACCGTTGCATCAATGAAATGTGGAAGAGGCTTCTCCAAAGCACCGTAACACACAACCCAGATGGAGGCCCACCGATGCCAAAGAGCTGCAGGAAAATCTAATGATCACTTAGTGAAGACGTTTTATTTTGACACAGGGGAAGGTAGGAAGGGTCAGGAGGAAGGGTGACGGAAGGTTAGGGTGAAGGTAAAGAGGGGCGAGAGAAAGTGAGATGGAGAGGTGGTAGAGGGGAGGTAAGAGGGGAGGAAAAAGGGGAAGGGGGAGAAACCCAAAGCTCTTAGGGAACAAAGAGGCACTTATACAAGCAGCAGCAACAGCTGAAAACATCTCTAAGCTGAGCCGTGCTTGCTGAGAGTTTGGTTGTGTGGTGTGTGTGTGTGTGTGTGTGTGTGTGTGTGTGTGTGTGTGTGTGTGTGTGTGTGTGTGTGTGTGTGTGTGTGTGTGTGTGTGTGTGTGTGTGTGTTTTATTCCAATCAAATGTATTGTAAGTAGGTATATTTCACCATTGAAAACCATTGTTAAAATGTGGACAGACGTCTGAAAATCTGATAATAGTTACCTCAACTAAAACCCCAAATTATTTTAAAAACTAACTGTAGTCCGCCTTGATGGTGCTGGAAGAAAAGGCCTCAATCAAAGGGTTTAATCCTTCAGGTTGCACAACTCAGTTTTCACGACAATAGTGCCTCTAATGGAAGCCATGCTCTAAGGCAGCCTCCTGAAAGATGAACACAACTAAATACGTTGCCAAATATGTTTCGAAGAAAGCTGAAAGTCCGCAGCATTTGTAAGGGATCTTGAACTGGAATATCGTTACCATGATCTTGTATCAATCCAATCCATGAAGCTTTGTTGTCTAAACATGTTTAACTCTTTAAAAAACAGCGACCGTAGTCCAGTAGAAAATACCTTACATGGATACATATTGGAGAATCCACTTAAGTTGTATGGGAGTGTAGATTTGACATTTCAGAGTGCCTGACATGGAAATCATCCTGTTGGGAGCATGAATGTGTCAAGTAGATTTCATGAAAAGTTCCTGAAAGATGTGGACACAGTGTCGGGATAATAATAAGTCCAAGACCAATGAAGCAAACACAACGTAAATCTTAGCTGTGAAATCTCCGTCCACTTCTCCAGTTTTCTCTTCATCTCCATCCCTCCGACGCTCCTCTCCTATCTACTTCCTTCCTTCTCCTCTTCTCACTCCCTTTCCTCTCCTCCTCCCATCCTGCCCTCCCTTATCTCTCTCCCTTCCTCCATGCCAGCTGTTGTTTTGGAGGGTCTGCAGGTCAGGACCCAGGCAGGACCTCGACAGTCTTCCGCCTGGATAAATGCAGGCATTGTGAAGGCAGGAGAAAGATCACTTGTGTTTATTATCGAACGTTATTTTCACTGATTTATCTGAGTGTTTGGCGCTCTTTACGAGGGACAGGAAGAACTAAAACCAAAAGCTAATGGTTCTGATGATTCATTACATGCATTGAGTAAAGTAGAAGTACCAGAGTGTAGGAATACTCTGTCACAGTAAAAGTATTCTAAATGTTCCTCCAGTGAAAGTAGAAAGTACTCTCATCTAAATGTACTTAAAGTAGCGACAGTAAAAGTAGTCATTGTTTGATTGGTCCATTTCAGAATAATATCTCTGATATGTTTTATAATCATTGATCATTAAAGTGTTCTCAGAGCTGGTAAAGGTGCAGCTAGTTTGAATGGCTTTGTATACTGCAGGGTAGCTGCTGGATTTACTGCAGGTGAACTAAAGTCTGATTTAAGGGTTGATTATATTTCACATCATTCATCCAAATCTGCCTAGCAACTAAAGGTATGAAATAAATGTAGTGGAGTAAAAGTACACCAGCTACATCTGAATTGTAGATAAGACAATAAATATAGGAAATAGTTTCTTAAAATTGTACAGTACTTGAGTAAATGTACTTAGTGACTTCCCACCTCTGGCTTTAGTAGCTTTTAACAGGAGTTGTTAACGTGGATAACATTTCTGTTTGTGCTTTCACTTATAGTTACATTTATTAATTTGTAAGAAAGCATTACATAGCGTTTCATTCATAATTCACCTGACACTTAGGCCACAAGGCTGCAGGTGCACGTACAGAAGCGCCTTGCAAATTACATTTCTGACACAGACAGAATTTGGCCTCAGGGTTGTCTTTGGTGGCTAAAAGCTCCATTTTACACCGACCAAAGATTTTATCACATTATCTCACAGCTATCAATTTACCTCTCAGAAAGCGCAAGGGTAAAGGGGCTAGTATGAGTGGGATAGCATGCAGGAACAGTACGACCCCTAAGATGGGCTTTTAAAGAGACTTAGTTAAGAGTGATGTTCTGTCAACAGTTTGGAGATATCGCAGATCTAACTGAGCCGTCTGATTGGCTGGGAAAGACAGAAAGAGCGTGGTGTTATCAGCGTAGCATTGGGCTGAAAAAAGTAGTAATTTTGCCAGTGAATGAACAGCAGTTCTCTGTCCGCTCAGAAAGCACACAGTTTGTTTTCTCAAGCTGAAGCAGAGTTGTCCCGACACACAGACTATCACTAAATCCCAGAGGAACACTTTCAGCTTCCACGGTCTTGACTCAATGTGAGCTTTGTCCTCAGCATCAGGGAGGGGAAGGTGAGTCCGGGCTGTCTGAACCTTGATCTTTGAACCTGAGGGTCACATGTCCCTGGAAGCCATTTCTGAGGCCCCAAACTACACAGGGCAGCCAGGAGGTCTCCATCCCAAACAGCAGTGATACTACAGAGCTGTAGCAAAAGCATTTCTTGGAGGTATAAAACTGAACAGCTCAACATTGTAGTTCGGAATTGCCTTGTTTAATACGGTTGAATCGAACCCTGGAGCGTTTAACCCCTTGGTGTTTGTGTTGGTGTGACTGCAGACCGAGACATCCGATGTGAACTAAACAACCAGACTCTGGTCCGCCTAAAAGAGGTGGTCTCGGGCTGTTTGCTAGTGAACTCTGGAGCGGTTCATCTCTGGTGTGAACGCAGTCTGCACCAAAACATAGGAAGCGTGGTATTTACGCATCATATCCTGATCTGGTTACTGGAGGAGAAGTTAGCAAGGGGACAAAACGTGGAGCTACGAGGAACACAGATGTAGCTAAGAGAACATTTCTTAACTTTTGGTAAAGGTACACAAGAACGTGGAGGGCTTCAAAATCTTTAGCGAAAGAATGAAGCAGAAAGGATTTAACTGGAGCGTTGAAGGGTGTCGTGTAATAGTAAAAAACCTCTGTCAACAAAACAAAACAAGTGGCAGCTTCCCCGTTAATAAAGACAAATGTATTTGGTATGACGACCTCAACAAGGGAGCCCCGTAGATGTGGTCGAGTCCTATGAGGACAAAGATAGCTATACTCTGACAGCATCTACAGTAATGTTATGTATAGGTTTGTGTACAGTAAACATTCACTGCACGCTTGAGAAGATGACTCTTTATTTGGAGCAGTTTTTCAGGCTTTTAATCAAATAAAAGAAGAGGTAGAAAAGTGTTCAGGAGATTAACTAAACTGACAATTGAAGGAGCAGAAAGAGACAGCTTTTCCTTCAGTCAACAGTTCAATAAGATGGAAGCAATCATAGGAAATAATGGGGTCAGAGAAGAATGGCTTCCCAGCATATTAGAGGTCATAAATTCCATCAATTTTGATCAAATCGAAATTGCGAGTCATTTACGCTTCTCTGGACTGAAAAACAATTCCAAGTTATACGTTATTCTACCATCTCATGTGAAACAACGACTAAGCAAAGGTATTTCTTCCATATTTTTGGGCCAACATTGTTTCAAATGTAAACATTCATACTTTATTTAGAAAAAGAAACAGCTGATCAAAGCTTTCAAACATTTCCAATACAAATCTTCAAGCTTTTCTCGGACGGTGCTGCCTCTCACTTTTTGTTTGTAAGCTTCTGTCTCCACTGAGCAGAGAAAGGTGAGTTTGGTGTGTTTGAACTTTGACATTGACAGAGGTCACATGTCCCCAGAGGCCCAAAAATCAGAGTGAAGGGACCTGACTCATGAACAGGTTAGCCCAGGCATAATTCCTGGTTTCAAATGCATTCGTTCCACTCATTTCTACTCTGTGAATTTAATATAACAGTGTTAGATGTTGCTTTATCTAGAAAATTACATTTGGATTCATCTGTTTGTCTGAGAGTTGAAATAGAAAGCCTCAAGTGAAGTAAGTACCAAAAATGTACTTTTAAGTTACTGACTCGAGTAAATGTTCTTAATTCCACTGCAGGTCACTGAAAGGACGGCTAAACCTTGACCTTCAACCCTGAACTCAGAAGTCACATGCCCTCATAAGCTCAAGTCTGCCGAAAAAGATTTACAGAAGTTTGGAGAATTCCTGTTTACGTGGAATAAAGATGGGGGGGAGGGGTTTTGACCTCTGAGCTCGTGCTAATTGAATACTCTTGTGATTGACACATCCTGTTTGTCACTCAAATCAGCAGCTGAGAGGTCGAGTTAATTTCTTCATTTGACTTAAATAATCTCTTCAATTTCAGACCTGTTATTGTAGTCACTCTTTCACACAAAACAAAGAGATTTCCTCATCACTTTTGAGTATTTTTTAACCTTTACTGATTAAAGACACTCAATTTGACACATCAACATGAAAGCTTCCCCGTGATTGTATTACAATGCACCTGTTGGTCATGTACGGTAAGCCGCTCCACTTGAATTACTGCATTACTTTTCATATGAACTCCGGGTAATGTCCAGAGTATTCGACCGCCAATCGGCTGTGATTGGGTATTGGTGAGCATCCTTTGCCCAATTATTTAAGGCTATGTTTAGCTATATTATTTAACTTATTTGCCAAGACGTGAGGTGATGCAACAGTGGGCTCGGACCACACTAACCCTTTGATGTTGGTTTGGCGAGTCCAGGCCTTAACTGGAAATAGCGTGTGTGGTGTAGGAATAGGGTGGCGTCTGCGTAGACCATGCAGGAGCTACGACACGATTCAAAACCACCAGAAACGGTTCATAATTTAGTCATGAGCAAACTAGTCTGATACCGTTCCTTGAATTTGTTGATGACTGGTGACGAACATGTTATCCAAATCTCAAATTTCGCTCGATGTCCTTCTGTGAATGTCCCTTTTTCTCAACCTCGTATATATCTTTTCATCTGGTTTTGCACCAGCCACAACTCAATATCCCCAATTCAACCTCTCACTCTTTGTGAATTATCCGGACTATGAGGATCTCTTTTAACACATGGACTTAAATGTACATCACACAGATTTTGAACTAGATAGCTGGAGGGGAAACGGCTCTGATTAAAGTCCAGTCCAAATTAAACAAACCATTTCATTCCTACACAGCTTCTCTAGATATTTATTGATATGTCTAGATCATTTAAGGTTTGCAGTGCATGTGTGAAAGGGGCATTACTTTGCTCAGTATACCTTTGAGTTGTGAGGCCTGCAAAAATGACGTCTGGGTGGTCCAGGCATCACAGGTAGGAAGTGACCAGCAGCTCAACGACAAAGTTCTACTCGAGCAGCTCAGTCAAGCCACGGGGCTCTAAGTGAACAATGAACAAAACCAAATCCCTCAAAGATCCTCAAAATGTTTCACTTCTGTGATGTAACCTCTCCCTTCCTACCGGCCTTTCAGTCAGGATATGGACAAGTCAAGCAGCAAAGCCACACCACTGTGCCCAGTGAGTTAAGTCTAAGCCCCATTCAGGAACTCTCAGTCTGTGATGGAAACTTCCTCTCCCTTTGCAGATGTTTACGGGCAAAAGAAGACATATCATGCTCGTTTTCAGGATCATATTTGTATTTTGTTTGGCCTAAATTGAATACGTCTTATGTAGCCGGACCTACACTTTGCGTTGACTTAAACATCTGTAATCTTGATGAAAGTCAGGGGTTTAAATTCAAGCATCCACCTAATGCTACTTCCGATTTAAACTTCCAAGTACTGAATACAAACATATCTGTAAACCTTAGAAGACAGCTATAATCCTGGACCACTAAGTTTCCCTCCAAATGTACCAGGGTTTTCTCTGAGACATTACCAGGGGAGCTTAGACAAACTTAAATATGAGCAGTCTTTCAGAATGATACACAAAAACTGAAAGGTTAACATTTAGCTCATTGTTACTGTCTATGAAATACAGCCTGTAGTGAACAGTAGTTTGAAGACTGCACATCTTGGATCCTCTAGTTTTCTCAGTGTATATACTTTCACCTCACTTTTATCCGGCAGTACTCACACTCAGAGGCACAGCAGCTTCTTCCTGATGACCGTGAAACCAGTGCAGAAGTGGTGGCTCATGCTGAAACACAAGTCTGACATCCTGCTGTGAATAATGTGCTAATTAGATTTGGCCTGTGGTTGTTGCCGTAATGAAATCTATCCGGTGCTGCAGGGCCAAGAGCCCGAAACCTGATCTGAAATCCAAAATATGCAATCTGGTTCCTCTCAAGTCTTGGCACGCTGCGCTGCCTGCGCAGCCCGAGTGTATGTGTGTGTGTGTGTGTGTGTGTGTGTGTGTGAGAGAGAGAGAGAGTGTGTGCTGTACATGTATATTAATTATTCTATCCACATGTGGCTGTGCACCTTCTTTCCTACTGTGCTCTATTCTCATCTGCACAGCTGGACCCTGCCCACTCGGCTTTAATCTGTCCTGTTCTTTTTGTCTTATTTATGCTGCTCTTTTCTACTAAACTTACTTTATTATACATACAGTAAACTTTAAGTTGAGCTCTATGCTTCCTTACTGGTCTGTCTAGCTTTCACTTGTTTTATCACAAGCCAGCTAAGAATGAAAATGCTGACAAATCAACATTTTCGCTGTTTTGATTGTGTTTGCAAATTAGCTCAACACAACAGCTGCGTCATTAGTTTGGTTATATTCCAGAGTTTTGGATAAATAAAACATTTTAAAGCTTAATAGAAATATCTCTTTGCTTCCTATACATATTAAAATACTACATTTACTCAAATCTTACTGAAGTCAAATTTAAATGTAGTTATTGATGCATTCATATTTTCAGTACCTTAACGCTGCAGCTTGTAAACTTGGAGAGTCGGAAGTGATTTGTAGCTTATCTAAAATAATAATCACAATTGATAGGTTTATCTTATCTATATTTGATCCTTTCAGGTAGAAGAGGACTGAGTTAAGATGACTAGAAGACAGAGTACAGTAGAGGACTTGTCTCTTTTTGTTCCCATGCCTTCAGACTGTGTCACTGCCTCCAGCTGACTCTGCTGTGGATCCACCTGTTCGCTGTGCTCAGAGCTGCTCTCTGATCCGGATGTGGGAATGTGAGAATATGGATGACTTTGCAAAGAAAACAAGTTACGTTGTTTTCTTGTTATTTGTTTAATCAGAAGGTCTTATTTTCCTCCGGATGGGTTTTGTGTTGGAATGTCACAGAGCTGAGATATCCCGGGAACAAAGGATGTGATCACTTTCGTGTTTTTGTTGGCTTCATTTTCTGGTGTTTAGCTCTTTAAATGGGATTGTTGGGGATTGGTGCTTGGTGGGCACACAAAAATAAAGAAAAAGGAGAGAATTGTTCCACGAAAAAGGAAAGAAACTATCCACAAACAGCATTTATTCTGCCTGTGTGAAACTGTCATTGCTCTAGACAATTTTAAATCTGCAGCTATTAAATCTTTATCTTTGATTTGATTGAAGAGCCGCAGGGAACATTTCAAATTATTAATTGAATGGATCTATAAAATATATAAGATAAAATAAACGGAGTACAGAACAAAGACAACTTAATGCTCTAACTTTGAACAATTTACTTGCAAAAAAATAAACGTTGGGCTTCTTTACGACTTGTCTGTTCTTCATCCAACCATGCAGACAAGTGTAACGGTGCTGTAGATAAGATATGATTCATCTTAAGTGATAAATCAGATGAAACCCAGATATTGTAGATAGGGCCTTAAGAGAGACACAGACAGGGCTGCAGAGGGAGTGGTGTTACTGGGGTTGGTGGTGGGAGGAACAGATTATGCAGAAAACCTCTTCTAGGGGAAGTGTGTTTTAAGGCTGACTGCGTTCCTCCTGCTGCGGCTGTGATGCTAATCTGCCCCCCTGAACATCGGCAGTGGAAGAGGGGAAATGCACCATGAAAAGCTGCAGCTCCGGCCAGCAGAGAGAGGAGAGGGGGGAGGTTCAAGGTGACCAAAAATATCAAGAGGTAGAGATTCGTAGTCAGTGTTTGACCGGTGATGCCGAGACTGAAATGCATTTCTTCCTCAGAAAAAAACAACATTACTTTGTTGCCCAAAATCTGTCATTGTGCCACAACCTGAGGGACAGTGGATAATCTAGAGGCATGCACACACACACACACACACACACACACACACACACACACACACACACACACACACACACACACACACACACACACACACACACACACACACACACACACACACACACACACACACACACCTAAACCTATGCCAATACAGCCCATTTTAATTAGAAATTGGGGGAGACAGGCAGAGGGAGGAAGAGAGAGGAGGATGCCGTGCAGAGGAAGGACACAGGAAGCACTCTACTCTTAACATCTTGTTTTCAAAGTGTTGAATCCACCCACCTCCACCCACACAAACACACCCACACACACATTTCAGCACCACACCAGATTTTACAGCTGGATGAAGAGCATCAATGGGAGCAGTGAGCGAGCGGCCAGACAATGGACACGCCGTCCAGCCCGACACGCCAACCCAGGATTTCCTGGCTTACACCACAAAAAAAAAAGACAAAATGTCAGGCCCTTCCGGCTGCACAATAAAGAATGAAACTCTTGTATGTACCAGAAAAATGGGGCATGTTTGGTAATCTCACAATCCAGGACAGTGGTTTTAGTATCAGTTGGTGGGCAGATATCAGGTGGTTTTGTTTTTGAGTCACTGTGAGTTTACCTCAGTCAGTCTGAGCTTAAAAAAGCAAACAGAGGCGGAGTGAGCGGTGCCTTCAAACGAGAGCGCCACCCGGACATCAAACGCTCTGAATCTGACCCGATCCTCTCTTTCACTGTCGCATGAGCCTGCATGGAAGCTGTCAGGCCTCGTTAGCAGAGAGACGCCCACCGCCAGCCTGTCTGCCGTCCCAACCGTCTGACCGTCTGACTCTCGGCTGGCTGTGCAGCTTTCTGTCTGACATCTCAACCCTCTGTCTGTTTCCTGTTTGTCTGATCCTCCACACACAACTTGCCCCTGAAGTTGAGACGTAGTGGGGGCAAAGAGAGCATGAAGGCTCCAAAATAGTGTAACAAGCTCTATTTAGATATCAGTATTACTGAAAGTCTGCACATCTTGCACTGCAGACTGAAATACCACATGTTCTGATTGCATCCTGGGAATTAAACCAGACAAAAAAAAGGTTACAAGGTTTAGCTTATTTAAAACTTGCAGGTTTCTTGTTGTTCACAGATATTATCTTTATGGTTTATTGCACTTTGAGTAAAAGTAATGCTTCATAATTAGGCTGCAGAGTTGGAAATAAGGAGGCGCTGGCTTTACGTGGGGTTTGGCTCCCCTGAAACTTCTCAGGGAGCCTCAATTGAACATTTTTGGGGGAGCTCAAAAATATTGTCAATTAAGTTTAATTGGTTGATTTAAACATGATTGTTTTGCACGAATAGACCCCCTATGCACACTCAATGCACATGTGCAATGTAATTTATGTTGTATTTCGAGTGAATGTTATCTTTATTTGAGTCTGTGGTTCATCCTTTATTAAACTTGATCATGTCAGTTTAATACAAATTAGGTTTAATATGTGACATTAGGTTCATCCTCTGGGCTCCATGAATATCTAAATGCTATCCCTTAAATAGGAGCTGAGGTACTTCCGTTGGTCATTAAGTAATTTGCTGACTGACGGCATGACAAAAATACATTTTTTCTCACTAAGAAGAGTTTGTCAGCAACACCTTTTCATGTGCTGCTCAATAAAGTCACTGTTCCTGCCATCTTACATTTCCTGTAAACCCCCAAGTCCTGTGATCTCCTGAGGAGCAGAGCATCGGGGATCCCCTCATCCTTCCTGTCCTCCCTTTCTCTCCGTCCCATCATCCCTTTACTTCCACCTCCTCTTTGCAGGGGGACTTAAGCCTCTTATCGACAGAGTGGATCACAAACTTTCAAATGTACTGCCTTCACTCTTTTGGTTACTCTTTGTAGGCAGACTTTTGTAGGAAAATAGATGCTTTTCTGTAACATAAAAACGATGTGTACATCCAGAATTTAAATAACAACATTACAGATATTATTGAGATCACTGGAGTAGAGGGGGTCCTTCAAAAATCATTGTTATATCAAATCAAAGGGACCTTAATTTTGAATGCTGTTAAAGTTTAAAAGGAAAAAAGCGTCTTCCTCCCAGAGTATAAATCCAGCCTTACAGGTGGCCCAGTCTCGCCCCGGGGAGTTAAAATCTCTCCCTATAGGAGAGTAACGGAGGCAGACAGAGGAGGTTTTTGTGCCGAAGGAGAAACAAGAGAAGCCGCCGATTATCAGCACCAAAGGCAAAAGATCCCTTCATACTTAAAAGCCCCCCAGCGAGGCTCTGAAGCCTTGCATGCTCTTTCATCACTCCTGATTTAAAACACAAAAGAGACTCATGAGTGTGACACTGAATGAGAGGTGGAGAAAATCCTTAATCTCTCTCTTAATTACTCAAAGACAGGGAAACTTCCAGATCATTTCGAGCTGTGTCAACAAATTCAAGACAAGATCATTTGAGGAAAGTGTTTTTTTACATTTGTGAACAACTGCTTAGCTTTTGTAATGGCCTGAAACTTACAAATACTACGTGGTAAAATAAGCCAAAAAAGAGGACATGAGGAATAACCAGAGCGTCACAATTTCAGCAAATTTGAGGTAAATAAAAGCCTAAAATTAGAGTGGAAAAGGTCGTTATGGGGCTGCTCGACCACCAGGGGGGCCCCAAACAAGCAAACTGCACATGACAGTTTCCAGGTAAACCCTTTTCCACATTTTCTAAAGCTGATTTTCTTTCTTCTGAATAATATAACTGCAGGCTTTTCTCCAAACTGTGTAATAATCCTCAGCGTAGAAACTCATACCCTCCTCCCCCCCAGGTGAGGGGGAGATGCCCGGCACAGCTAGCGGACATCCGTAGACTATCATCCTGCAGGGGAGGGCAGTGACCCGTACCTCCTTAAACGGCCAGAGGTCAGCCAAAACAGAGGTGTTGGATTCAGACGGGGCTCCGACCTGCAGCCTCCTGAAAGGAAGTCATTGTACTGTAGGCTATGACTCTGAAAACCTCCCTCCCGCTCAGTCTCCCTGTTTTCACTTTCACTCCGGGCTAATCGTCCTGAGGAAAATAACCGTGCAATTTACTGGAGATTGAACAACACTGAATAACACTGGAACTACTTTGTATTAAATAAACCGCAAGTTGTATTATTTAAATAAATTGCTTGAGTTGTTTGTAGTTTCTGTTCAAAACAGATGTCAAATCATTGGGCAGATAGTGGCGGTTTTTTCAACACCTCATGAGGGACACATCAGTCTCTTTAGCTGCTAAATGCTTAACTTTGTTCTTCAAAACACAATTTATACAGTGTTGTGTTATTACACACAACACATTACTTTGTAAGAAACCTTTTAATGTTGTAGTGGAGCTGCTTAGTATGCTGTAGTTTACCTTTAATATATGAATGCACATTTGCAGCTGTAAGTAACTAAAGCTTTCAAGTAAATGTAGTCGAGTAAAAACCTGCAATATATATAACAGATGTAGTAGATAGGTAGAAGAATAGCAGGTAGTTTTTTACAGAAGAGGACAGTTTTTTGATATTTATTTGGTTGAATTGTTCCTTTAAATAAAGCCCATGTTGATGAAGTTAGCTCACCATCCAAAGACACTTTCACATACTCTCCTGCTGTCTCCTCTGGGCCACGCTGGTCGTCTTTACTGCCGTCCGTTCAGCCTGCGATCTGCTTCACATTGAGGGGATCAAAGCCTGTTGGGTGGGGGGTGGGGGAGAGGCAGTAATGTGTTTCCACAGGGGAGTCCTCTCCCTGGGAAAGTGCAATAGGTTAGAATATCAATGAGACGTGCCTGAGAGCGTAACCGCTCACCTGTTGTCCCACTGCGGCTTTGGCACTGTGTCTCTGCGGTCAGGAAGCCTCTCAGCTCTTTTTTCCCAGCAAACATTATGACACTGAATAAATCATGAAAACACTGCTGTGAATCCGCAGGAGGAAAAGCTGGGACAAGTTATCATGACTGTTTCACATTCAGGCAGTGGTGGAGGAAGTATTCATGCCCTCTAGATCACTTTACACCACAATGTAAAATAATCTACAAGAAATTGTAACTGAGAAGTGATCCTATCTATGTTTGCTAACCCCGTCATGCTAACACACGCTAGCTGCTATATCCCACAGAAGACAGTACTCAGAAGAAAACAACGACTACAACTGCAAATATCTCTCAAATTAAAGATTGAATTCACTCAATAACGTTAAACCAATACTGACATCCAAATTGAGAATCACACAAATAATTATAACGTCCTAAAGTATTTGAGAAGTGATCCTCCGACTAGTGCTTGCTAACCCCATCCTGCTAACACACGCTAACTGCTATTAATCAGGGGTCTCTGAGTGTCCTTGGAAGGAACAAAATAATCATTGTATCACTCTGGATTAAAGATTAAATTGAGTCTATAAAGTTAAACAAATACTGACCTCCCAATTGAGTTCTCATGCAAATAATTATAATGCCCTAAAGTATTTGAGAAGTGATCCAGGCTAGTGGCTAATGGCTTCATGCTAACAGATGCTAACAGCTAATAAGGACAACCTCAGAAACATCGTCATTCAAAAACAATTGAAACTACATTTAAATTTACGTTTTTATTACTCAAGTATATCATGCACATCGTAGATATTTATCCATCTCATTTAATTGAAAAACATTTACCTTTTTAATCAGGTTTAATTCATTTCTCAGGCTGAAGATAACTCTTACTTACATTTTAGAATTTTAAACTCTAATTTTATGAATATTTTGTGCATTGTTGGCATGAACTTCCATGTTTTGAGCAAAAGAGTGGAAGTGAAAAACTCCCTCCATCTGGTAAAATAAACCAATCGCAGCATGTCAGAGGCAATCGTGAATATATTTGTGTTTAAGTGTTACAGATTTCCCCTTTAAGACTCTTGGGTCTCTGCTAGAAATGAATCTGAGACAGGAAACAGAAAGCGGAAACATTCAGTTTATCCAGCTGTTTTCTCCCTTTCTCCCCTTCCTCCTCTAGTCTATCTGTTTCTGTCTCACCCGCACTCACATATCAAGTGTCAGGGGGAGAAGAGGAAGAGGAGGAGGAGGAGGGTTTTCAAACAGGTGTCTGCCTGTCCCAGCAGCCTTTTGGTTGGTCTGCTACAGGTTTTACCTCGTGCTCCCAGCTGCGCTATCATGCACACACACACACACACACACACACACACACACACACACACACACACACACACACACACACACACACACACACACACACACACACACACACACACACACACACACACACACACACACTACACCACACAGTCACACAACCATTTGTCCATCTGTCACAAGAATTAGAAGTAATCCATAGGAATTTTCAGATGTCATGGAAGGAGGTGTGTGTGTGTGTGTGTGTGTGTGTGTGTGTGTGTGTGTGTGTGTGTGTGTGTGTGTGTGTGTGTGTGTGTGTGTGTGTGTGTGTGTGTGTGTGTGTGCGCGCGTGTGTGTGTGTGTTCACTTTCACTGGGGTTGTAACCCGACCGCCTGGCCACCTGCAGCAAACGGCTGAGAAACCCAGAGGAAGAGAGTACACACACTCTCTCTCTCTCTCTCGCTCTCTCTCTCTCTCTCTCTCTCTCGCTCTCTCTCTCTCTCTCTCTCTCTCTCTCTCTCTCCCCCTCTCTCTCTCTCTCTCTCTCTCTGGACTCCACGCCTACTGAAGCAATGTACACAATGTACAAGGAGTAGACAAAATAATGTAAACACCTCATGGGAAAATACTTACATGTGTTTTCAGATATATTCACTAAAGTTTCAAAGTTTGGAATCAGCTGGAAGGCTGGCTCTAATATTGTTTTGCTTATTCATAATACACGTGAAGATGTTTTTCATCTGATTTATGAATGAATTATAACATCTTTGTTATTTTTGTTCTCTAGTTGCTAAAAACGTTTCTCCCTTTTCATTCAGAAATACTGTTGTACAAATATGTATCCTCTGCTTCTATTCAACTTCTTTAATTCCCTTCAAGTCAGAGAAGATGTCCCATTTGTTGTTTACAATTACTCAATCTTCACATCCCAGGTAGAAGGAGACAAGTCAGCAAAGCAAGAAGCCAAGTCAGCATAAACGATAGCCCTTAATGGACCTGAGTATTGTCCGGAGCTATTTATTTATTTTAAAGATTGTTTTGAAATGTAATCTTACAAACATTTGAAAGATGTTAGGAATTTAAATCAGTAAACTAAAACGGCCCAAAGCTATTTCATTTAGCATCACTTTGCAGTAATTTAAATTGTTCTTAATACCAGCACATTAAAACCACACACACACACACACACACACACACACACACACACACACACACACACACACACACACACACACACACACACACACACACACACACACACACACACACACACACACACACACACACACACACACACACACACACACACACACACACACAGTCACCTAGAGACATGAATGATGAGACAGAGTGATGAAACTATCAGAGAGCAGACAGAACTACACACACACACATACACACCTTCAGCCGTCAGGTAGCACAGGAGGTGGACGTCGGTGATTCCCACCTGGCCGCCAGTCAGTAACAGAGTGGCTTGCTGACTGATGGCTGATGGGAAATGGGCCTGTTGCATGCTGGGGGAACGAGCTGATGACAGTCTGATCTGCCAGCCGGCTTTGATTCAATGTTTCTTCCCTGCAGGTCTGCCGTGTGAGGGGCCCTCACACCGAGCGAAGAGAAAAGAAAGGAAAACACCGACTTCTCAATGAGCCATGGCGGTTGTTAGTGTTACAAAGAAAGGCAGGTCACCTGTCTCAGAAATAGATGTACTTACCACAATGTGAGCTGTCTGGATGACTGAGTATTAAACTAGAATTCGATGTGAAGTATGTCCTAAATTATGAATATAATGACTCCTTAAACGTGGACATGACTTAGCATTTTACCACTTGGTTACCTCGTGTCTAAGTCAATGTTTTATGAACGTCTTTGAGGTAAAGAAGCCTGAAACAAGGTCTGTGGGTAATTGAAGCTTACACGATTTTGGCCTTTAGCTTAGCGGTGGTGATATGCAGCCACATGATGCAGTTTGTTTAAAGCTTCTTTTTTTTCCTGCTGATTGTATTTACACTTAAAGCAAGCTGAAGGACAACATGATCTCAGTGTTATGAATACAATCTTAGTTATTTAGTTTTGGTCATTTGGAAACAATACAAGCCATGACAGACCCGTTGCTTCCCCCTACAAATTTAAGATTAAAACAGCCATTGCCATTCTGTAGATATTCCCCCCAATCCGCCACAAGGGGCATCACTTACTTTAAAGAGAAAGCGTCAAGGATGAGGACTCACTTGTTGATTTGACAAAAAAGCGTTTCCCGCCAACACACAGTCAACGTTTCAATGTTGAGCATCCTAGACTCTCTCCCAAAAACAGTGAGGAGAAATACACCAAAACCCTCGAGGTATTGAGTCAGGGATGAAATGTCTGTAGGTTTTGTTACAAAAAGCGACACCTATATTTATTTGTGCATCTTTTAAAATGTCTCATAAAAGTATAAACTGCTATTTATACAAATGACGGGCTACTTATTATCAAAAACTTGAACAAATAACAAGAAATTGTTACCATGATAAGTCCATGAGTGTTGGGTAACACCAGATGTGATTAGTAGCTTTTGTTATGTTTTGCAGTGTGCAGCCAAGCCACCTGTGCCTCCAAGTGAGAGGGGGTGGAGAGGTCTAGATGGAGGAGGAGGAGGAGGAGGAGGAGGAGGAGGAGGAGGAGGAGGAGGAGCAGGATGGTGGAGGCCTTGGCCTCTGGATGTCTCCATCTGAAGACAATGATCTCCCAGAAAGCTGTCACAGGTTTTGAAGTCTCAATAAAACTCTGCACTCTCCATAACTGTCTCTATGTCCATTGTTATTCTTTTGATCCTTTTCCATCTTTTCGTTGATGATTCAAGCCCCTTAAATCTGGAATTGTACCATCAACAAAGAGAAACAGTTCTTACTAAACATAGGAGGCAAAATAATTCAAGTACTGTACTTAAATGCCTTTTTAAGGTACGTGTTCTTTGCTTGAGTTTCCATTTTATGCTTTACTTCTCACTTCTGTTGTATTACGTTTATGCAGCACATATTGTACTTTTTACTCCATTACATTTTGTAGGTTTATATTTATAATACAAAATATAAACCAACTAAAGCATTAGGATGTAAATACTTTAAGTATACTTTGATGGTTATACTGTTTTAATTTTTCCTGAGTAACATTTTGAATGTCAGACTTGTAAGATAGTATTTGTCAGAGATGGAAGAAGCACTCAGATCTTGTACTTGAGTAAAAGTAGTAGTACCAGAGTACTTAAGTACAGTACTACAATACATGTACTTAGTTACTTCCCACCTCTGGTATTTTTACACTGTAGTTTTGCTACTTCTACTTAAGTAAAACATCTCATTACTTCTTCAACCACTGCCAGAATCAAACCAAACCAGCATTTATTATTATTCTTTAAATATTGAAGAAGAAGAACATCCTGCAGTTTACTTTCCTCTCCTCCTCACCTCTCAGCATGCAAACAATACACCACCTGCAAAATATGCAAAACATGACACCTCACCACATCATACAAACAAACAACATCAGCTGGAGGTAAACTCACAGAGACACATGCATGTTTCTCATTTAATCTAAACTCTGTATTTGTTTGGGTTAGGTGTAAAGACTAAACTGGTTGATTAAATGAAAGTTTAAGGGTCTTTTTGGGGAAATGAGATAATGTTATAAAACCAAATGTTCTGCTTCTACCTAAAATCCTCTCAAGTGCCCCTCAGCCTTTCTGTTGTTTAAAGTATCTTCAGTTACATTGAAGGTTTAGGTCTTTAACTTCTCCTTCCTGGGTGTTTTGTTCTGTGTGATTAAATACAGTCGGCCGCTGTGATGTTTTCTTTTAGATTTCAGATGTGAAACCTTTTTCCTGCACACAGATGAGACGAAGATCAGACGCCATAAAACCTTCAGCAACTTCATGGGATTGCTTTTTCTTTTGATCCTTTGAACATAAGCTATATAGTACAGGAAATGGAACAAGATACCAGAGAAAAGGAAAGTCCTAGACTGTACTGGGATTCCTCCTCATGAACTGCAGCAACAAGATATCTTACAAGTTACTGGATTATTTAAAATGAATTATCAGCTCTCAAACTGCCCAGCGGTAAAGGAAGTATTCAGGTACTTTTTACTAAGGGATCAAATAAAATAAATAAGGTTATTAAATCGACTCATCTTTTCAGCTATACTAAATAAAGTTGGGTTGTAATTCCCAGCAAAACAAAGTTCACTTCAGCTGTCAAAAAGATGCAATCAAAATTAAGTATGAAAAGTATTTGTATATTTTGTGCATCAGTACACCACTGAAGTTAGTGTAGTAGTTGTTTTGTATTGATAGATAAATCAACGACTGACGCTGTGGGTCACCAACTCCATAGCTGAGGGAGACAATTCAACAACATCACACTGACGCTTTTACCAGCTGTTGATCCATCGCGTCCTTTCTTTCTCCTTCTGAGTTTAAGCAAAGCAGAAAGAAAAGAACACCTGGATATTACATCTGCATTTATAATGCATATCATTACAGATTAGCCTACAGACAAAGAGAAATAAAAGGATCCATGACAGTTTAAGAGTCTCACAAACACCTGGCAACCAAAGCATTTTAACAGAGAATAAAAGACAATTTATTCAGGCCTGTCCTGCAGTGGATACAGTAAACTGATTATAATACGGACATGGCGATTTTAATGTAATTACAATAACGGTGGAGCCCATTCAGCCTGCAGGGGACCAAAACAAATTGACTTGTCTGGCTCTCAGAAGGTCCTGATGTCACCCAGCGCGCTCAAATACTGCACCGTACTGCACACTGTCATACGCACATTCCTGTTCTGACTTAAAGGATATTTGTATCAGTGTTGGAAAGTAATAAGGTACAAAAGTGAAACCTTCAAGTTTCCCTTTTGGGGGTTTTAATAGGTTTGTGTGCATGTCAATGATTTGCAAAGTTTCTCTGAGTTTTTTGTTCAACAAGTTTTTTTTCATTTTTGCCAACTTTCTAAAATAACTGTGAAAATAAGAACTCTAATTTAAAAAGTTTCTCATTTTTTGTTTTAAATAACTTCACACTTACTCCACAAAAACCGCTTTCACCTAATTTTTAGCACAATGTGTTTGTGGGGCTCAGTGCCTCCTTTCATTCAGGTAAAAAGAAAATCAGATTATAAAAGCCCTGATTCTGCTTTCCATCACAAGAATAAACTTAACACGGACAAAAAACTAATTTAACTTACACACATAAATGTTTTTGTAGTGCATAAACAGATTTATTTTAGGAAAGGAGCCTAGTTCGCTCGCTGTATGCCAGCACACACACACCTTTATTAACGGCTCACTGACCTCCACTTTAGAGATAAAGAGGGAACAGGCTCTCTTGGTGTCTCACAAATTACTTTCTGAATGTAACACACTCACAAAATAACATACTGTATTTATTGTTCACCCCTCAATCCTGTGAAAATGTACCCCCAACGCATTAATTCTGGGGGTTAACCTGAAAGATTTAAGGCTGTCTGGGGTCAAATGAGAAAAAAAACCCAGAAAGGAAATCCACGCCGACTGACTTGGACACTGTGTTGAGTTCAGCACAGTCTGCATGTGTTTTTATCTGCATTCATCTTTGTATAAGCTGCAGATAAACACTCACTGACACTAGTAGCTTTACCCTGCAGGGAACACTGTGTGAATGCTTCAGTATGTTTCAAAAGAAGTGCTTGTTCTCCACCTCCACAAGCTGAGGCTTTAAAAGCTGATCAATCAGAGCGGTGGGGTCTTAAATAAACAGACTGTCTGTTAAAGTTAGCACTGATTAAGTTAAGGCTTTTATTCTTTTTCCTGGACTGTGGAAAGGACTTTGAATTAGGCAGATTTCTTATAGGGGAACGTGAACATGCTACAGGGGAAGAGGCATTGTTTAACCTAGTCGACCCAAAGAGGCACCCACAGGCTGCCGGAAAGTCACATTGTGTACAGTAAGTACAATTATTCATGTACTTTTCTTGAGTTTCTGCTCTCCAGTCCTATTAGATCACCTACAACACAGTATCACAACATTTTATGATGTCTTCACCTTGTTATCCTGTTCCCTGAGCTCACTGGTGACAGCGCATAAAGGGTCGGGGCTTCTTCAGCCTGAAACCTTTTTTATCTCGAGCTGATCTGCCACTCAAAGAGTAAGTGCACCCCCATGTGGCCTGAGAATCACTTAGTGTTCATTATGAGGAATGTTCCTTCTCTTTTCAGAGTTAAAGCTTTGTTTGGTTTGACTATTTCAAGTTGAAAAGGCACACACTGTTTAGTTGGTGGACGAATGGGAAGAGATCAAATCATTGATCAGCGCAGTTACTCCACAGCTGCATATAATCAGCTCATCATGGGGTTCTCTCTTAACCAATCACATTTCACCACAATCTGCAGCAGCCAATCATCGTGCTGCAGCCAAGCTTCAAACTTGTTCTTCTCTCTTCTGCAGTCAGAGGTGATTTCAGGTGTGTATGCTGCAGCCCACCTCCACCCCATCTACCTCCAGTCATCATGTCCAGTGCCCAGGAGAGCTGATTCACAGACCTCATCACACCTCCTCGTCTTTCCTTCTCCTCATCAATCCAGATCTTCAACATCACCATCAGTGTCTAGACCGGTGCCTATTTCCTGTACGCTCACGGCTGCATTTCCCCGTTAAGAGATACACGACATCCGGATCAGGGTCTAATCACCAAAGTGGGTTACATTTATGCTTCTTATCCTTGAGGGAATGCAGATGCTGGCTTAGAAAAATATTGAGGTACAAGATGTTAGAGAAGATATTGTTCTGTTTTAATGGCAGCCACTCTGTTATCCTTTTCAAATTGTTTTATGTCACAAGAAATGTATAGAGAAAAGGGTTCATTTCATTTGCGGTATTAGAGCCTACTTTCATATATCCAATATAAAAAAAGGGTATTTCTTAAATGTTTTATTTTTAATGTATGAAGGATAATAAAAAGAACCAATCAAAGCAAGTCTCTTAAAACATTTCTTTGCTTTATGCACATCTTTGCTGCATGTGTCGCCTCAGTTATACACAACTTATATTGAACTCAAATGTTTGACCACAAAACATTTAAACAACACATAAACACGGGAAAACAGAAAAAGGCCATTTGTCTTTTACCATGTAGCTACTATACAGAATGTGTGACCCGCTCTGAAGAAAAATACGTCCAAAGAAAGATTCCCTTGAAGACATTCAATACTAAACTATTCAACCGATCATCTTGTATGAGAACAAAACAAATGTTATTCCTATGTTGACATCACTTTCTAAATTGACATCACTCTCGAAAATCTGAAGTATATCTCTGCTATTGACAGTAGTTACAGAGCTCTATCGGCCATCAGAAGGTATCTAAAAATCTGTCACCACACCAAAAGTCAACGGTACAAAATGTCATATTTTAGCTCACGGCTTTTAGAGATTCAGTTTAAATAACGAGGATAAATTCATGATCTTCAACAAAGTCCCTTTCATTTCTCTACTCCTTTAAACTCAAACTGTATAAAATGACATCAACCCCTATACAAAAGGCGTAAATTCTGGTAGGTTTGAAGCAGTAGAGGAACACATTTAGGAGAGAACAACGAGCCTTTTAGCAGCATTGATGATGAGCTTCCTGTACAGATTTACATTCTCACAATATCATTTAAAGTGTACGATAAAAAAAAAAATCCTTTCTTTAGCAAGGTATTCAACGCATGACAGGGAAATCAAAATATATCTTAATCAATTTGATAAGTTTGTCGGTTTTCTGTAAAAACTCAGCCAACACGAGGTAAACAAAAAGGGATTCTGGGCGGACATACCAACTTTGTCCAGAAAAATCAAAAACCACACTTCACAATCCGGTACTCGATGGTTTAAAACAGAACAGGCAGCAACATGTCAATGAAAGCTTATTTTGGCTTTGAACTTCAAAATAAACAGGATATAGATACCGAACTGTTATCATACAGTCCAACAAATATCAGTTTTTGACAAACTAGATCAAGTTTCTCAAGAGAAAGTTATTTAAAACTGGCTACAGTGACTCATCCTGCCGTGCAAACGTTTGAATAAACTTTCCCTTTTCCAATGTCTTCAAAACCTGCTTCAGAAATAATCAAACGTACAGAAAGCGGAGGAAAAAGGTGTTTGAATACATTCACTGGAGATGCAAACCAACTATATCCAGAAATAAATGAGATTTAGGAACCTGAAGCAGCTTGGCTTTAAATCATTGCTTACATGTGGCTCTGCTACTCGTTAGTACTGGTTAGATGTTAGTCAGGTTATTCCTTTGATGACACGTCTCCCACGTTGATCCTATAAATTGATTGTTATTTAAAACTAATGGATAATGGCGAGAAAAAAAGCCAATAACAATCTGATCATTTACATACCATGCTGCTGTTCATCACATCAATTTCAAGTCTCCTGTTATACTTTCATTTAAACAATACAAGTCAAAAAGCTAGCTCAAAATCAAATGTACCAGTCTACAGATGGTATTTTTAAGTGTCAGATTATAATTATATCATTCTATCAACATTTAGGTAAATATGAGTAATGAGAATATCCAATCTTTGATAACAAACATCCCTAATTTGTTCACTAAGGCTGGGTTTCACCCTTTTATTTAACCTCTATGTCACAGAGTATAACGCGCTGGCATTTCCTTACAATATTAAGTCATTTAAATTGGAATTTTCACGTTTTAAGAGTGTGTTTTGTTCTCTTGTCTTGTAATTTATTCATAATTACTCATTAAAAACATGTTTTTTGACGTGAATAAGGATAATTGTAGAAAGACATGTATTTTCTAAAGTTTCACAGGATACCAAGCCCTAGTGTACACTCACACAGAGGATGTTTTTCAGTCTGTTCTCGTCTGAAAGAGAAGAAGACAATCTTTATCGAGGTTCTGGGTACAAATGACGGCTGCTGGACCCACGATCACATGCTGAAGGGTTTAGCTGCTTACCATCCTTCCACCTTTCCACACATCGAAAGCTTTGATTAGAGAAGGAAACGCTTTTAGTCGGGAACCCAAAATGATAAAATACCATTTTCCAGGGCCGGGGTCACTCTGTTCCATGGAAATCAACTTAACGAGATGAGGATCTGGAAGAGAAACTCCATGGAGGTTGACGTTAATGTGTTAAAGGGGGCTGGTTGTTGTGTGTCATCAAGTCCTGACTGGATCCTCTCCAAAACTCAAGTAAACTGGCACTCCTCCGAGTACTCCGTGTCCTCGGGAGCGTACTGGGTGTCCTCCGCAGCATACTCTGTGTCTTCTGTGGGAGGGTACTGGTCGTCCGCCGCTGTGAACTGGGTTTCTCCGTCGGCGTACTGGACCTCGCCCTCAAATTGTTCTGCTGGCTCCTGGTTCTCTGCAGGGTTCAGGCCTGACTTCTTCACTCTGTTGATAGGAAAAATAACAGTAAATGGAGACACGTCAGGGATGTTTTGGTTGTCCTGAATTATTTTCAATATTCACAACTGCTTTCCAAAACAAGTCTCATTGTGAAGGAGTTTAGAGAAAAGCTCCCTCCTCCTTAATTGATTTACCAACTTGTTAAACATTTTCCTCATGAGTTGATTTTTACAAACATAAGCACAATGTCCAGCTGAGAAACAAAACAAACCCAATTCAATGCAATTATCAGGCAACAGTTATTTAACCTCCTTTAAATCAAACAACTATAAGGAGGGTGTACTTACTGGTTCTTATGTTTGGCGCCACTGATGTGAGACTGGTACTGCGCCACAGAGTTCAGCTCAATGCTGCACACTGTGCATGGGTAGCCCTTTAGCGTGGAAGCTGTTGACACACAGAAGATAGTTTTCAGAATGATTGAAAGTCACATTTTATTTCCCCCATTCACAATATCTTTCACAAAACTGCTCACCTTAAACAACTCCTGATGGCAGACAGGAGATCTCGCACATATTAGGGATTTACTAACAACTTAATTTGCAACCCAACACAGTTTACAAATAGCAGGAAGCTAAGTATGTGTAAAAAAAACACACACCATGATCATTTCAATATATGTTTCCCTGATAATGACAATAAAACGGCAGAAGTGGTCAATCCCTTCTATATGGTAATCGCAATATCAATCAAAATCAGTGCAGATATTCCAAATCGTGCAGCCTTAGACTTAATGATTTCTCCTCTTCGACACAACTCCATGAAGTCCTGATTCTTCTCACCTGGTGCCGTGGAGGGCCCGTACGTCTCCATCAGTTTCAGCTTGGTCATCTGTTTCCTGTGCTTCTTGCCAACGTAGTGCTGCTGGGCCATGAGCGGGTTGTTGAAGGAGGCCTGGCAGATGGAGCAGAAGCGGTCTGGGTTGTTGTTGTCATTGTTGTTGTTGTTATTGTTACCGACACCCGTCACCGGCACGCTGCTCGAATCTTCTGCAGGTTTCTTCTTCGGCTGGACTGTTGCTGGTGTTAGGGAGGGGACTGCGGAAAAAGGAGATACGATAAAAAAATGTACAGAGTTGTATTTATGCTTTCTATAGCATCTTTAAAGTAAATGTTTGTTGGTGAAAGGATAAAAGCCAGACTAGAAAAGGGAATGAAAGGTAAAGAGATGCACTCGCAGTCCTTTTCATCTCTGCAGTTATCAACACTGTCCAGTCTCTCCAAATGAAAGCAACCTCTACAGAATGCTGGATGTTATGAATAAAATAAAACAAATGAACGTAAATACCTGGGTTCTGGGGGCCGATGGTTTTCAGCCTCAGGTTCTTGGTGTGAACTTTGCCATTGTAGTGCGACTCGGCCTCCACTGGAGAGGAGAAGGTCATGTTACATACATGACACACCTTCGACCGGTCTGTGTCTCCATTGTTACAGTCCTGCTGAAGACACACACACACACACAAATCATTAACGGCTTCAAGATGTCCCGTTATATGAGCCTGACTCATCCCAACTTCTGTTGCGCGATAAATAATCTCAAGTCAAAACGACCAACAGGCTGCATCTGGGGTAAAATGCTTCTTCTAAAGTAAGACTCACAGGCTTAATCGTCATATGCACAATATGTACAGCGTAGTTTGGCAACAACGATATTCATATCAAGGCTCCTCTAAGAGTGCAACACAGACATAAAAACAAGTAAAGAAACGCAAGAAGAAAAAAAGAAACAAAAGAGCAAAAGAACGACAATGTTGAAACTTAATCCATGTGAAGAACAGAACGCAAAATGAAATACTGTTTATTGTAATTATAGTTCAATATATAGAGGCAGGTATGTGATGCAACATTTATCTTTACAGTAATGTTTAAATTAAAAACACCTTTAATGTACACCCGACAGCCTGTTAGATTCATTTACGTACATTTATTCTTTTCAGAACCAGAATGCCTTTAGTAAAGTGGCAAGCACACAATAATGAAGATTTAAATCCAGTAATTATTACACATTTCAAGAACCAAAAGGTAAGTACAAACATAAAATCAATTAAGTGTAACAACTACAAAGTAATGAAGTAGCAGCCAGATGCCGTTAGTAAATAAATGTATATGTCACCTTTAGAATTAATAAAGCCATTATTACAACCCCTTGCTGTCCCAGAATGCACTGCAAAGCAAGGTCTCTTTTGCTCTGCGGCAAATATAAACTCAATCTGATTGGACGAAGCGTAAAGCAAACAAGGCAGTAAATGCATCCCGGGCTCATTCCTCATAGAAATGAACGGGTAGTGAAATCTAGTGTGAAGACCGCCACAGTTTATTTAGGGATATGTGGCTATGTGGGTTGGTTTGAAATGAATGACATGTTACTCAACAAGATGAAAGCACTAACTGGTACACAGAGTCAACTGCAGGCAGACAGAAAGCTCAGAGGCAAATGTGATGCAAAAGCTCCAGGAACATTCAGGGTTGGACATAAAATATCCAGGGAAATCCAAATGCTCTGTTCGCTACGGATCTAAAAGACTTTATAAAGTACGGAGGGGTTTATTTAGCACGTTTTACTCACAGTGTCAGATGCTGACGACTTGAATATTTTCAGCGCTGGCTCCTTATCGTTTTGGATGGAAAGATAACGGCGCACTTTGTTGGCATGTTTCTTGCTCTGAAAAGACAACAAAAAAAACTTAGCACACTTACCTGATTGATTCAAATGAGTTCCCAAGTTGTTTTCTATTCAGGAAGTATGATTAGTGTGCTGCTTTTAAAGGACTTCGGGAAGAGGAGGACACATTTGTATTCTTTCATGAACACAGCTTCATTACGGCTGGAAAAATAAAACTAATTAAAAGGGACGTAAAGTGCATTTAATTAAAAGATACTGCCTTTTAATTATACAGCTTTCCCCATATCAGTGAGAAAAGTCACACCGTTTGAAAGTTAGTAGAGTCCCATAACTTTGAAAGAGCGGTTGCAGCAGACTGACCTGATAATGAGTCAACTTCTGGGACTCAGAATTGAGGACAGCACTGCAGATTTTACACTGAGTGTCAGAAAACAGGTCACCGTGCTCCTTTATCATCTTATTTACTGCAGTGAAGGAGAGAAGAGAGAAAGAGTTGGTTTTAAAATCAGGTCACTTCTTCTGGGAACATGTAATTATAACACACGTTTAAAAAATAATCAGTGGCAAAAATTTCAAACAACATTTTTATCAAGAAGGCTCATTAGTGTCACCCTCTAACAGCGAGGAAATCCTCTAAAGTAAGATTATTATTAATCCATTAGCTTCACATACTTTCCTTTCTAGTAGTAATTCCTGCTTGGTAAATGTTATACAGGTAAATACACTGGAAAGCCTATGCACCAAGGTTTCAAATTAGCTGAGGTCAAGTCATTGTTCTCGGCTCAAACTAAAGAGGAAAGCAATATACCTTGATGCATAAACAAAAATAACTAAGAGATATATAAGACGTATAATAATAAAACATTTCTTGCATGATGTGTTGCATGACGTTTCTTTGCCATTCAGACTAAAGGTGTGTGTTGCTGCATTATAAAGTATATAACTATTTATGTTCACTTATTATATATTAACTGATGTGCAGTTCTTATCCAAGTTAAACATCCAGCTTCACAAATGTCAAGATGTGCTGCTTTTCTTTTAAGTTAATAGTTAAAAATGTTTGCATTAACACATTAGTGATAGTAATGTAATATATAACAGTATACTCGTCACAGGGGATACTTTCCTATATTAAATACGACTTAAAGTACATTTCCCTTAACTTACTTACATACTAACACTCAAGAAACATTATACATGTATAAAGTGGGACATTTGGACAGAGTCTACTTCCATAGTGTGATAGAAGTACTAAAAGGAGAGGAAATGATCTGAATGCTTCAGGAGTGGATTAGGACTGAAATGGAAAATGCAAACAGAGGACTTGCAGAGAAAGCATTTAGCTACAGTGATCCAGCCAAATATAAAAGCAATTTGACACAGTTGCCTTATAATATTTAATCCAGACAATTCACTCAAAGATTGGCAACAATGTTGTCCAGTCAAACAACTACCATGTGTGTTGTGCTACTGTCACTGACGCTGTGTATACAAACAAGACCAGATTGTAAACTGACTTTTGTGAAGTGTATAGCTCACATCGGCTTAAATCATGCATGTGTGCTGCTGACTCAAGTCTAAAGATGCCCATCTCGGTCTCCACTGGTGCACAGGCAGAGACATTTATTTACAACTAGCACAAAGCTCCATGGGATGCAAACATGCTCTCATCGACCTTGGAGCTGCTACAGTTAGCTTAGCTTATCATGTTTTAGCAGAGCAGCACCGCTCACAGCATGCATGCTAAAGTTAGCTAGCAAGAAGCTAACAGCAACACTGGCATCTTGAGCTTGATTATCAGCAATTGTGACAACGTGCACTGACACTGTCTAAGTTGTGTTTGTTGTCAAGATAAACGTTAGATTAGTAAAGAAACAGGTCATACCCTCAGCCAGCCCCGAAGGTAAATAAGGAAAATCCTCCGTCTGCATCGCGACGGCCATAATTTCTGCTTAAAGCCAGCGGCGTCCTACTGCGCATGCGCACCTGACAGACGATGGTGGAGGTAAACATATAATTTATATTAATTTACTAGAGCAAATAAACACATGCTTATTATTTTTGTATGCGCCATATTCTAACAGGTCTCTAATATGTGTCATTTTATTTCATATAAGAGTATTTTAATGTTGTAGTTGGAAAGTGAAATGGTTGTTTTAGATAGCTTTGGGTAGATTAGTAGTTAACATATTTCCTTTTCATGATTGGCTACTTATTATTCAAAATTGTATCCGTGCCGTTGCGTCAAATAAAACGGCATGATGTTTCCTGCTTAGCAAAGTTACGCACGTTACTCCGACGTAGCGTGACGAGACGTGACGAGACGTCAAACGCACGTCATCATTACTTCGAAATAACCATGGAATGGAACTCGGTTACGTCATTTGAAAGGTCTCTGATATTTGGAACATGACGTCATCATTGCTATCTGTATTGTAAAGCTAGTATGAACAATGTGTTGTTTCACTTTAACATAACTTCAGATGGGATAAGTCCAGTTCTTAATCAGAATTAGAATCAGAAATACTTTATTCATCTCAAACTGGGAAATTGAAGCGTAACAAATAATTAGCAGAAATATACAGATGTACAAACAGTGCAATGAATTAAGCCTGCAATAATCATGGTGGTATCTGAATTAGGATTACAGATTTCTGAGTGTGGGGTCTGCCCTCAATTCAGAATCACGGACCTTCGGGCCCTGATTGAATTATGTCTAAAAAAATTGACTGCAGAGCAGAAAGACATGGTGGCAGACGGCCCAGCTGACTCAGTAATAAGGGCTTTCTTGTCAGAAATGTGTCTTGGTCTTGTTAAATTGGTAACTCTTGTTACAATGGAGGCAATTTGGCCTAGAGTTGCATTTTGGGCAACTAAATTCGATCTGATGGAAATTAAGGCACATTTAAAAAATGACTGGTCAATTTTCTTTGGTGTTACAGAGGAGGACATACTTTCCAACCTGCTATCCTCCTTTCAACAAAGTTTAGCTGAGGCAATCCAACTAGATGAAGAGAAATATTGTGAGAGCTCGGAGAAACTTCTCCAATTGGTTGTTAACGAGACAATGCAACAGATCAGCCTTTTTATGTCTATGGGCACAGATCTCGCCAGTTTGTTAGCACTGCCTTCAGATTTGGACTCAAAATGCCTCCCTTCTTCTACGGTTCTTAATGTTATGGTGGCTTATGCTGGCAGTATTCTGCAAAACAGGTTTTTATTAAAGCTCGAGGAGAACACAACACAAGGAACAATTGGAGAGACTGTCAGTGTTGTGTCTCTTGGCTTGTCCTATAGATCCAGTTCTAGTGTTGCACTTTTGGAGGATGCCATGCTAGAGCAAGGTTCCTCCCAGTGTGTTGATGCAAAACAACTTAATGAGATGCCTAGCTCTGATGAAGATGATGATGATGACAACGAAATCGAGGTCATTTCTTTGGAGACACCAACTCAATACGTTGACCTAGCATCCAAAGCTAGCAGTCCTGTGTCTCTTGGCTTGTCCCATAGATCCAGTTCTAGTGTTGCACTTTTGGAGGATGCCATGCTAGAACAAGGTTCCTCCCAGTGTGTTGATGCAAAACAACTTAATGAGATGCTTAGCTCTGATGAAGATGATGATGATGATGACAACGAAATCGAGGTCATTTCTTTGGAGACACCAACTCAATACATTGACCTAGCATCCAAAGCTAGCAGTGAACTTTTAGAGAGCACTGTTGAACCAGGCACCTGTCTGTCTGTCCCTGTGAGTCATTCCAACACAGATACACAGGGACAATTAAGTTTCCCCTCCACATCCCAATCTAAGTCAAACGACACACTAAGAAGTGTCACATACTACAAATGTTTTGTGTCTCTGCTGCTTGTCAGGTTGCTTACAAGTATCACCAAAGCAACCAAGACAACACTGACCCTTAGAGACTTCAGTGAAATTATTGAGAATTTGGCAGACAAGATGGTGGGAGAACATTTCGGTAGCTTTTTAAACCCTAATTGTATTTCCTTTGGAAAAACACACAAGTCTCTTTTCAGAGATCTGAAGCGGGAGTTTGGCACTGCAAAGCTCCTGCAGGCCGCAATGATATCCCGTGATCCAAAATTTGACGATGCGATTCACCGGTACCTGACTCCTTACCTTATTGCCCATGCATCAAAGCCACAAAAAAAGTGTGTTCTTTTGAGTATTTTCCCATCATTGTCCAAAGCCATCGCGAAGCCTTTTAAATCCTGCTGTAGAAATAAAGTGCATCCTAGTCATGAACCAGAAATGGATGACATCACACTTTTCAAAGAAATATATTTTGCACCTGAGCAGCATTTCAGAGAAGATTTTCAGTTCTCAGAAGATCAAAAAGTGTACAAAAACTTGATCTATCTTGTGCTCGCTGGGTTGATAGCTCGTACTGCTAAGGAGGCGAGTGCCTCACTGCTCAATATCGATTTAGATAAAATCCTAAGGTTTCTGACAGCAAGGGCACTGAAAGACAAAGTGTTCACTAACAGTCTTGTCAGCTGTGACAGTAACAGTTTTCATATAATTACCAAGGTTATGTTCAGAGACCTCAGACGGCAGTTCGGCTCTGCAAAGGCAGTGCTAACAGCCATGATATCACAGGATTTTTATGTTGCTGATTCCTTTGTGGAGTCCTTGAAAAGTAACATGACCTTGTTCACTCCAACCCAAAAGAAGAACATCATTGTCAGGGTTTTCTCATATATGGCCAGAGCTTTGGTGAAGCCCTTCACTTCCTGCTGTGGATGTAGATCTGATGCTAACTAACCTCTTCCTCCTTTAATCCCCTTCTATTTTCCTAAAATCACAGATTTGATTTCGCCTCATATTGATTATTTCGGTAACAATCCTTCTTTTTTATCCAGGAGCACAAAACCAAACATAACTTGCTGCCAGGAATAGTAAACTTAATCCACAGCGTCACAATACTATATTCAACATTTTTAGATGGTAAATTATACTGCAGCCCCACAAGCAGGAACCTGAGGATCGGACTCAAAGTCTTCCCTCTTCTAAGTGGATATATATATATACACACAAAAAATTCCCAGTCTGAGATCAATAAAGTAAGTCTTATATGACTTATTGCTTTGGGTTTTTCTCCCTGTGATAGAGTTTTCTCCTGCATTCCAAACACGCAGTTGATTTATTCACTGTATGTTCCCAAAAAAAACCAATAGCAATTTAGGATCTTGGTTCCCTTTGCCACACATCAAAATCTAATGTGGTCACCATAAAGTGTGTTTGACCCTGGCAGTGATGGACAGGTGCTTGTTATGTTTAGCGAATAATAATAATATGCTAATTGTTTATATGTAAAGCACTTATTAGACCCATCAAGTAAAGATTGTGTTTACTAAATGCAAAAAGACACATGAAATAACTCACGATTCAAGGCTTTGTTGTCATGTGCACAGCAGCTACAGTGTAGATATTGCGATGAAAAACTTAGGTCCCAGGCTCCTCCAACAATGCAACATGAATATATAAGACAGGGATGTCCAATGTTTTTTCACCGAGGGCCACATACAGAAAATATACGGAGAGCTGGGCCACTTATAGAGGTGAATATTGTCTCAAAAGTGAAGTTATAAGTTAGCAAAACAAATCAAATGTAGGTGAATGATGCCCGATACTTGAAAACGCGTTCAGAAAAAAAACAGCCTACATCCCGTCTCTCTTTAGGGTTTCATTTGTTTTGTTTGCAGCTCATTCCTTAAAACAGAAGCCTCAGATCGCTGATAATAAGAGTACATATGAAGGTTCAATTTCAAGCTTGTTATAGAAATAAGTTATTGGGTTTTTTTTATCAACTAAGATTAGTTAGAAAATGTTTTACATTTTAAATGACTGAATTTATTTGAAAATTGGGCTCATTGATATATTTGAACATATATATTTGAGAAGTACAATATAAGACGAGCAAAAGTTTAATTTGTGGGCCATGTTGCATTATACTTTTAGGGGGCCGATTCAAAATGGCCTGCGGGCTGCATTTGGCCCCTAGGGCGTAGTTTGGACAACCCTGATATAAGACATAAAACATAAAAGAAATAGTGAAAGAAATAACTGATTAGAAATAAAATAGAGCAAGAGAATGTGGCAAGATGTGTAAGTAAATACAAATAGAAGGTGAGGATGAAACCTGTCCCTGAGTCTGGTGGTTTTTGTCCTGATGCTGCGGTACCGCCTGCCAGATCAGAGCAGACAGAACAGTTTGTCACTGGGGCGATGGGGGTCTTTGATAATCCTGTAGGCTTTCTTCCTGAGCGGCTAGGAGTAGAGGTCCTCCATGGATAGCAGATCCATCCTGGTGATGAGCTGTGCAGTTTTCACCACCCTCTTCTGTCAGTTGTACCAAGTGAACTTAATCAAGCAGCAAGAACAAAATCAAGACAATGAAGTTAAATAAAACACCAATAACAATCTGTTATTGTGTGATACAATCAAACATATTCAGAGGCTGTGGCGCAGTGGAATAGTGTGCTGATCTTTGGATCAGGGCAGAACAGGTTCCAGTCCGACTGCAGTCAGCCTGCCATTGTGTCCCTGGGCAAGACACTTAACCCATAATTGCTCCTGTGGGGATTGCCCACAGTATTAAATGTATGTAAATCGCTTTGGATAAACACGTTACATGTAATATAATATAATCTAAACATGTGCTCACATATTAGTTAGTTAAAGTTAAAAGATAAGAAAGCTCCTTGTTAGAACTTGAAAACAATTTAATGAAATATTTTGATTATCCAAATCTGAGTTTGTCTTCGAATCAATTACAACAATGTGATGGAAGGTTTGTTTTACACCGGAATGTTAAAACACAGCTCTTCTTCAGAACAAATCAAGTCAAGATCAGCAGCAGCAGAAACTAAAAAGTTAGTTAGCATTGTGTTTTTGGTCAGCCACTAGGTGGAGACATATAACCATGGTACAGACTGCCACACTAAACACTGTTGAGGGCAGCTGCATAGAAATAAGTAGCCTACGATATCTAATTATTCCAGAATGTTCTCATTGTTTCTAAAAGCAAAGCTACTCATTTCTAAGCCTAAATAATATATATGTTCTGCAACAATAACTGTTTTTCCTTTCTGAAATATATTTTCTATTTGCTATTTTAACCTTTGAACTTATTTTGAATAACCATATGTATTTCGTTTATTTTTATGTGGCCTTTACCCCGAGGTTTTTAACCACTGTGGGTGTATAGCGTGGTATAGTCATGCATGTTCACCTCTCATAACCCTAAAAAACGAGGGATTTGGAAGTAGTAAATGTGAACTGACCACTTTTATCTGGTTCCAAACCTCGTGGACACACTTATTTTGTAGCGATATGTATGATACTGCAGTTGTTCTGTATTCAGCATTTGGCTTTCCCTTGAATGAACATTATCTATTTTATGTTTTTAACATACTTCAATCCAATGCACGTGAGGCTGGTTGCACAAAGCGTTGCCAGATTTGTCTTGTTTCCGGCTTTTTGGCTACTTTTGGGTGGACAGGGGAAAATAGCCTCGTTAAGGGTTATCTTATAACAAATAAAACACATGTACATATATGAGTTGCCTGTGCAATGGTTTACTTTTACAGTTTTGCGCTGGTTTTGGCCAACGTTATGATTTGGGCAGGTTTTAACTTGTGACTATCCGTAAATGTTATCTGGCAACACCTGGCCGTGACGATGGACGTTAGCTGGGCGCTAAAACTATTTTAGCTGCAGTTTCGTAAACCGTCATGTACCAAGAAAAAGCTTTTGCAGTCATGAGGCAATGACATCAACTTAATGGTGAGTATATTTCATGTCAGATTTTTGTGAATACACGCTCTGCCTCTATCTAACTAACGTCAGAGAAAGGAAGTTGTGCCAGGTGTCGTGTAGCGATCATGTTATTACGCTAACTTTAATTAGCACGTAGCTAATGGTGACATTAGCTTGTCTGTTAGCGGTTGGTTTCGAATCGAGAAGGTACATTATTGTATAAATCATATTCCTGTTAATAGCGACTTAAATCAATGTTATAAACGTTATAGGAGTATATATGGGGTTACAGCAACTTCTTGTGTTTGAGCTAAATGTGTTTTTCGCTGTATCTTTATAAGGCCTTGTCCACACGGACCCGGTAGTTTCTGACACCGGAGTTTTGTTAAAATTAATTCTCCGTACACACGAGTGGTTTAAAAAGAATACCGCGTACACAAGCAACTGTGAAATCCACCACCAAGTGATGTACTATACATGTAGTGCACATGCCAAAGCAATAGGTGGGAATGTAAGTTGAAATGGTAAGGCAATTTCATCCAATCACAGAGTAGTTAATAAGCGCGGAAATGCAGTAGCAACAATGGCAGGGTCAGGCTAAAAGGAAGTGGAGAAGAAAACCCTGCAAAAAAAAGACTATACAGGAATGCTGGGAATATTCAAAGTTCCAGGGGTTAAGGTTTGGGTGGACAAGGAAAGGAAAAGGGAAGACGTATGGAATGGAGGCCTTAGGGTTCACCAGGTCCACCCCATTGAGTAGCGTTCCACTTTGGCTATTCCCAGAAGTAAAGATCGATATGAGTATTCTGGAAAATAAAAGACAATGGCAAATGAATGAAGTGGGAGTTAAAACAAGTATTTACCTGAGGAGCAACTACTACAGTTATCTCCTAATATATACAGATGGTTCTAAGAACAAACAGGAGTGTGTGAGAATTGGTGTGTATGTCCCTGAGTTCCAAATATCTATTTCCAAAAGACTGTCTGATCAGTTATCAGTGTATACAGCAGAAATAGTGGCAGTCATTATTGGGTTACAGTGGGTCGAAGAGGTCAGACCAGATAGGGTGGTGGTATGCACAGATTCGATGGCCATGTTGGAAAGCATACAGTCAACAGCATCTGTCAGAGAAGATTTAATCATTGAACTGTAACATAGTTTGCTAAGACTTCACAGAGGTGGCATGGATGTACAGTTCTGTTGGGTACCAGCGCATGAGGGGCTGAAAGGGAATGAGTGTGCTGAGAAACTAGCAAAAGGGGCACTACAAAATGAAATAACAGTACCAGTTCCACTCGGAAAAGGAGAAAGAAAAGCAGTGATTAAGAAGAAAGGAATCGAGATATGGCAGAAAAGGTGGGAGGAAGACCATAAAGGAAAGGGGTACCATAAAGTACAAAAGTCGGTGATAACAAGGAACTACAAAGAAAGGAACAGAAGGGAGGAAATCATCACAACAAGACTCAGATTGGATCACACAGGTTTAAATGGCACCATGTTTGTACTGGGGAAAAGGAATAGTGACAAGTGTGGGAACTGTGGAGTGAAAGAAGACGTTGAACATATATTTCATTGTGCCATGTATGCAGTAGAAAGAGAAAGGTTACATGATAAAGTCCAAGAGGCGGGGAGGGAGTGGGATTTAATGGGGATACTGGGAACAGAGGGAGAGGGGGTAAGAGTCACCAGGAAGGCTCTTTACTTTTTTAAATGACACAAGGCTGGTGAGTAGAATTAAGAAAGGGTAAATGACATGATGTGACACACTCTTGTACAGTAGGTAGCAGTATGCACCTGAGTTGGTTGCGATCCGCCATTAAACCCAAAGAAGAAGAAGAAGCAACAATGGCAGCAACACCACACAATATCATGTGGACAGACAGTGAGGTGGAGCTGCTCCTCAACGTAAACACTGACTATAAAGTCACGTCTGAAAATGTTGACTGGGAAGCCGATAAAAAAAAAAACATGATGACATTTTAGCTCTATGACATCCTAATATAGCTTACAGCATGCCAATAAATAGCATCAACTTTCTCACCTCTACCATTTGTATCACTCTGTTGTGCTTGCGACAATTCTGCCGTAAACAATGGAAATAATCGCGCAATTGCTGAAACCCTGGTTAGCTAAAAACTCGCCTGTGGACCCCGGGTAAAAACAATCATGGTTGCAGTGTTCCCAAAACACGGCTGCATGTGGACGGACCAGTGCAACCGTGATTATTAGTTCACGGTTGCACAAACTACCGGGTCCTTGTGGACAAGGCCTAAGATATGTTAAGTTTTCCGTAGCTTTTCTTTTTTGAATTCCCTCAACATTTAATTAATATTTCCAGAGCCGTTCAGTTGTCAGGTATTTATTGATTGATGAGTTACAAATACATTAGATTTCCTTCATCCCAACATCCAGACATGTGATTGTCACAACCCCCTGCTCACATACAGACAAAGTGATTGACAAGACACCAACAAAGATGTGAGTTCACTGAATCCTCCAAAAACAACAGTAATATGTAATAATAACATTTTAAAACAGAAATGTAATCTCAAATGCTGGTTTAAAAATATACTGATAAAGTAAGTGTGTTTCAAAGCCTGTGTGAATGAGTGAGCATCTTAACTCAGTGGTGACATGATTCATAATCAACCTACTTGGACCGCTAAACTGCAGCCGCTTAGATTTGTTTTTTTTAAACAGGTTTAGAGGTGATCATTTTCTACCATTTATCCTGAGGCGAACATAAAGGTGTTAACCAGATTTCATTACAATCTATCAAGTAGTCAATGAGCTATTTCTTGTCTTCGAGAAAAGCCAACTGTACATTTGTCATTAACATGTTTTTACTGATGTTTCTTGAAGATGTTAAGAAAATTGATCGTTAAAAAAAAGCAACATGCCTATAGGGGTGGGTGGATAAAAACATTGTTCAACATCAAGTGACAAGACTGCAGTAGAAAAGGAGGAAATCACTAAGGAAATAACAAACACAGTTAACAGCTTAACTAACCCTAACCCTCTTTTCCGAAAGCAAGGGGATGAAGGCAAAGCAGACACATATTTGTAAGCTTAAATAAAAATGTTTTACACAAATTAAATGACCAGCAGTTAGTACAACACCAGAGCTGCATAGGGAGAACATGTCCTCCTAGTGTATTCTTGAATAAACAATAAAGTTAGGTAAAAACATCAAACTGAACTTATTAGAAAAACATAAGCGGAGCCGTTTAGTTTCTTGGAGTTTCTTGGCGACACCCGAACATTGGCGATATTGACCTGATAGAGTAGATTGTATATACAGTATATTCATGTCTGAGGATCACTGGGAGTCATGCTTTTGGGTCTGAATGGCAAAACTAGCGGCTGGAAAATGGTTTGTCTCAAAATCTGTGGTGTGCGATAGGCTACTCCTTTGATGGATATGCCACGTCCCAGGTTTGTGGTTATTTGTTTAAACACGTCCTCATTTTGGTAAGCAGACTATAGAGTCAAATATCATAGGTTTAAAAACATGCATATGAACACAAATTAATTAAACAGCTGAAGCAGTCGTAGTTCCGATTCCGTCCACCTGTTTTATCTGCCTTTTGAAATTGTCAGTGGAAAAATCTTGTGCTCGTCTAAAGTGAAAAAGTAGTATATCCACAAAAATTCAACTGAACAAAGTGCAATGAATAATTTCCCCCCTTTTCGGATCTCTATGGTACTGACTGGAGGATTTTCTCCACAAACCTTGGAACTGTATCTTAATGCACCCAACTCCTTTTACACATTACAGTAGTGGATGGAAACAAGAAATAAATAGCAAATTCTTAGATTTTCACAGCAATTCAGTTATAAATGACCGCATTTCTAGCTTCCTGCTATCTGCAGCTCAATATTTTTATTTCACTACTTGTTTTTGTTAAAAAACTGTAGAAGCACACAAAGCTGCCCTTATCTTTTTTGTCAACATGTTGTGTTTATGTTCAGTGTGTCCAAACAAGTTGTTTTAATGCTGAAAGGATAAATATAATGAAGGTTTAATTAACTCACACTACAACAGATCAATGATAACATTGTACAGTGTCTTCACAGCTTTACTGAACAGTGCAAGACACTTCAGTGGTGAACCTTTTTCAGAAAATCATCGGATGACCAAAACATGTTGACGTGTGATAAACTTAGGACTTGTCCAACTTTGAATATTTTAAAATGTTGGTGTTTGATTTCCTATTTGTCTGCTGTAAAATGATTCATTTTTTATGAAAAATCTAGTATTTTAGACACATAAAACATTTAAGAAGCATCACACTTACCCTGTGCAAACCAGGCTCATTATGTCTGTGTGCATGCTAATGAGCTGGTCCGCATGTAGAAATGCTAATATCAATACGCAGGTTTTACATGACGTTTAGTAAAGAAAAATAATGGGATAAAAAGCAGAATTCTTGCCATGCAGATAACTATCAGAGATGTAAAGAGTATTCCTTGTTGTTTCACTACTCTGGAGGATCTTTTATTTTAGGTACACATGCTGGACAAAAGTCAAAATACCTTTGTGGCCTTTTGTACTGCGATTAATACTGAAAATACAGCATTGATGCAGGTGTGTTAAAGAGTTTTAGTTCTGGAAACATCTACAGACAGAGTTGGGGGAAATGAACAGCAAAGAACAAATTATACTCCAAGCTGTGCCGCACATTAATTCCCTTTTCTAATAAATGTATAAACTGTGGCGCCCTTAGCCTTTGAAGGTCAACAGGCTAACTAACTAGCTTTAGCTGCAGGGTTATTCTGAAAAGCTCTTGCAAAATCAATTAAACAGATATTTAATATCTTACGGTCTGTAGCTTCATGATATTGGATTAATTATCCCCTAACTCAGGCCATTTACCAAACAAAAACGACCGTATATATATATATATTAACTGTCTAATGGTTTATTAATATGAATATTTGTAGAAATCAAACTCTGCTTTACGTGGCTGTGTAACAGCATCACATTAAAGACCTTCCTCCTGGATATTAATGCTATACTTTATACACTATATAAGAATTGTATGAAGACTACAGGGAACAGGTTGTTACAGGTTTGACAATGTGGGTACAAAACTTTAGTTTGACGTCATTTTTTGAAACTAGATTCTTGGATAAGTGGAGTTAGTCAAGCAGGCAGGATTTTCTTCAACAAATACATTTAGGGAGGTTTGTTTGTGTGCAGGTGTGTGTGTCATGTTGAGACATTCATCAGAGATTTTATTTGTGTTGATTCTTGTGTGTTATAGCAAACGAAAAAATACCAGCAGAAGAAAAATATATGTCAGGCCACTACATAAATGTCTTGATGCACATGTTGTATTCTTTTAGGAGATCATTTGAGCTAAAAAAAACATCAATGTGTGGGTTGATTCACTTGGGCAACAACCTCTATAAATGACTGTATATTTTATATACCTCTAAAATATTCTAAATGTTTCTTTTGTCTTAAGGCCTTTTGATGTGTTGTCCACAATAACCCATTTTTGACGGACATTTGTGTAAATATCTTTGCTCACACTGTACCACATTAAAGTAGAAACCTCATTTAGGTACCGTATTTCAGTTTCAAATGAATGACAAGCTGCCGTTGTAAATTTGATCCACTCACTCCCAACGGGCGAGAAGAAGCTGCATTTTCAAATTCGACTGGCTTAAAGCTGGTGTACTCCTACTGTGACTCAAACATTTCTTTGTGTGCCATGTTCACTACTTATTACAGCAATAAATCTGAGAAAGAATACAATCACACTTGGATAAAACCGCTGATTTCAAGCCAAGACATTTTGCTGTTTAAAAAAGGGATTTTAAGCCCTGAAAATAGAACCTTAAAAGAATTCCCAAAACTGAAATCTGAGCTACAGGAAATATGTCTAAAACCAAAGCAAAGTATTTTTTGTGGCATTCATAAGCATAGGTGCACTATGATTGTACGAAGACTAATTTCAAGCAGAACTGAATCAACTTTTTCCTCAGTATCAGCCGTTAGGGAAGCAGTGTCGGCAGTGAAAAACTGATAAGAAAACCGATCTAGACTCTACCACCAAACAATGAAAAAACGTAATTACTCCAAAGCTGCTTTCAGGAAAGTCGTGCTTAAAGTGAAACAACATTCGTAACGAAAGCAGCTTTTGTGATTCGGTTTAAAATATTTAAAAACAATATTTACATTGAAGGTTAAGGCCTGTTTGTTGTTTTGTTGTAATTGAGTATTGAGATCTGTTTGGACAACTCTTAACTTCTTCAGCAGGTCAGTTTAAGACTTTGGTTTGCTTAGGAGGACGATGAAATTTGATAGAGGTCCATAGCGCTGATTTTAACACGTTTCATTTCAATAAACCGCACATTTTTTAAACATCATCATAATGATTTTCTGTTTCCAAAGCATGCCGCGTTGCTTTTGGATGATTTGACCTTTCTGCGCATTTATTTAGATATATAGATACTATTTATATCATGTAGTCAGTAGTTGTCTGAAGTATAGCTTAGTCAGTATGTAGGTGTGGATTTTTTCTGGAAGACATCAAAAACCTGCTAGTACCGTTTGGAAAACACTCGGCTAATGTTTCTTTCCTTAAAATATAAATTCATACATGGTTAAAATAGCGATATGTTACTTTTGTAAGGGATGAACAGGGATTATCAATAAAACGTCCTCTATAGGACATGTGCGTATGTATGAACAGCAGGCACATCTATTAGTTAATTGGACTCTGTGTGTGTGTGTGTGTGTGTGTGTGTGTGTGTGTGTGTGTGTGTGTGTGTGTGTGGCACATGTTTGCAGCGTGAAGTTACATGTAATATTTATAGTGAGTGGCACAGCGTTCCTTCTGTTTCGGCAGTGGGGATGAAATGTTCATGCGTCTGTCCTCATGTTTACATGCAGGTTTCTGCTTTGCTTCATATGTTTGTGTGCTTTCCTTGTGTATTTTCAAGTCAGTGGTTGTTTACACCTCCGGCAGCATGGGTACAGTTCAGCTGTCTGAACCCAGGCAGTGTGACACGTCCATGGGTGTAGATGTCGTGGTCTGACCCCTGGTTCATCCGTTTGACCAAATTTTTCTCATACAGCAGAGGGTGGTATGCGCCCAGTGTGCAGGCGGCATCATAGAAACGCTGGTAGTAATGGCACAGCTCTGTCTTTCTGCGGGACGGCAGGAACTCGTAAACATGCACCACCTCACACAGCGACATCATCAGGATTGTGCCTGGGCAGGATTCAAAGAGAAAGAGAATATGTTTTGTAATATTATTATTATATTATAATAATATTTTGTTGACACCAAAACTGTTTTCATTTTGGGTCGCTAATCTTAATTCTGTACTCTACTGCTTTAGTCACCGAAATCTACTGCCTGTCTCATAGTTCTTTACTGCCTTTATTAAGCAAATTCCACTAGGTTTCTTATGGAACAGTTATTTGTTTCTTCACCAAACTGTCATATAATTATTTTCAGTTCTCTCTTGCTTTTGTTATTTCCTACTGTATTTCATTTATTACTGCTGCTTCCCCTGTTTTTCCCTGTTAATCTTCACAAAAACAATAAATGTTATCTCCCCGTCGGGGAATTGAACCCCGGTCTCCCGCGTGACAGGCGGGGATACTGACCACTATACTAACGAGGAAGAGATGTGAGAAGGTGATGCAGTACCGTTTTTGTCCATATACAGGAGTCAACAATCGCCGGAGTAGTAGGGCTTAACTCTCTTAACTTTTACCATTCATTCTCTATGGTAGTACTAAATCACTACGGATGTAATATATCTTTGGCTGCTAGTGGCGCTGTGGCACACTTTTGGCAGTGAGAGCTGTTTGCTCTTGCAGCTCTCCCTCAGTGAGAGACAGTGGAGTCACTGTACACATCTACTTCAGCTCTGGACATTACCATCATAGCCTTTTTGTCTGTATTGCAGTCCTGTTTATGCAATGTTTTTGGGATATTAATTCCTGCGACACTCCAAACTCAACAGCATTTTACTTAACTGTACTGAAATTTCATTCACGTGCACAAGTTTGTCTGATGAGTATTAAGGTTTTGCATACCAAGCAGGCCGGAGGAGGGCGGGTTTCTCTGGATGGGCTCAGCCATGTTGTCTTGAATACGTTGCCAGATCTGCCACTCAAAGCGAGGATGCAGGATGTAGAAGGGCTGCATAGGATGAAGCCTCCTGTATCTCTGGTACTGGGTGAAGATGGGGTAGTCTGTTCTGTTGTACCACTATAAGGGGGGAAATATAGTAATACTAGTGTACTTTATTTCAAAACAATGCTCTGTAGGTTTCCATTCTGGTGTCTGTACACAACTTGTTGTTACAAACATTGTGAGAGTAAGAGGATTAGGGAAAGTTGGGGAAAAATACTGCACGTGGTGAATTAAGAAATTCAAAGTCAAAACAGGACTTAGGTTAAGAGTTCAGGGAAGTTCTTTCAACATTTTGTGAATGCAGCATGATCTGTGGTCGGTCATAAAGGAACAACCCCCTAGCTTACATGGCAGAAAACACACCTGAGAGAGGTCAGCAGAGAAGGGGGCGGGATCCCAGGCAACCAGCGCACCTGAGCTGTACAGAGAGCTGGACAGGAAACGGTGGTCATCCGACGCCATCACCTTTAACACAGGTACAAAGTGGATGAAAAACCAATGCATTATATCCATTATGTCTGTACATGCAAACTTGATCAGAATGAGAAAAACACAAGCGTATCTCAGTAAGAAGGGATCAGTAAGTTACATTTTCCTTGTTTTAGTATTAGCGGTTGCTTGTTGAAAGTGTTGTAAGATAAAGCGGATTTGAAATGTCTTTGTTTCAGTAACTGTGAGTGTTGAGCCTGTCAGAGTGTTTACCTGTGAGTTGATGAGGCGGATTGTGGTTTTTGAACCGACATCCTTCTCGAAGTCGGTGGTCGGGGCGGCGTTGAATCGCAGCACCGCATCATGGGAGTCTGTAATTTAATAAGTAATCTTTTTAGAAGAAGTGGAACTTGATTAACACATGTTTTCTGTTTCTACGTCTGTAAATTACTTGGAGGGTTTGTTGAACACAAGAAAGATAAACAGAATAAACTGAATGATGGTAATAAATATCTCGCCTATCTCTTTGCCAAGGCCTGAGTAGCGGAGCGACCCTGCAGAGGACACCACAGCACAGCTCCTGTACGGGCCGAGGTCAGAAGTCAGCTGACTCATTGGCAGCTGGGAGGCCCAGGGCAGGGACGAGAAGGGCTGGAGGTCGGAGGTCAAAGTCTGCACCTCTACGTTTTCCTTGATCTGGCAGAGAAGTTTAGGACCGCTCAGCTTGGGCCTGCTGGACACACCGCCAGGACCGGAGAACTCCACTCCGTACTTATTCATCGCCTGACAGAAAAACAGAGACACAGACCAATTATGTGGGGCTAATTACAAAGAGGATCCCTACTTCTCTAGAGAACTCATTTACAGATTGAAGATGAAGTGCTATATAATGTCCCTGGAGGCAGTGTCTGAAGTGAACCTGAACAGAACAATCAGAGATGCTCTGATGCATAATAGACCAATACTAACTCAAAAGGAGAAAATGTTTGTTCTCAAAATGTTTTAGCCTTCAGACTTTTATCTCCAGTAAATAATAAAGTCTTACCTGATAGTTCTGCACCACCTTTCTCAGTCTGCTTCCAAGCATGTTACTGGACATCTCGTCGTCCCATACCTCTCCCAGAAGCCCATGAGGCCCGAAGAACTCGGCGTCCCCCCCTCTGCCACTCAGCTCCCCCCTACGCCGGCCTCCAAACAGGGTCTCCAGCGCACGCGTGAAGGGGCGCGGCAGCAGGCGAGAGAAAAACCCAGAGGTGTCCCGCTCTTTTGGCTTCCTCTTTGACGACGAGTCTACGGCTTCGTGCGTTTGGTTCGGAGAAGAGAGGACAGGGATTGGACGGTGAGGGTCACCTGGGACGACGCCTGGCAGCTTCTGGGGGTCAATGTACATTGGCTTAGCTCCGCCCCGCAGAACCTGAGAGAGTCCGAGGGAAAAAGGTTTAAGTGAAACATCCAGGAGCCATGTTCATAAAGTGGAAATCACACTAGCTTTAAGGCGTGAAATCATTTGAGGTATACAATACAACACTGGTTTCTTAAATTAGGAAACTCTGGGTTACACAATTCTGCTTTCAAAGCCCCACATGTCAGTGAAACTTTGCGACTGACCTTGATGACCGAGTGCGCACGAGGCTGAGCCCGGGTTCGCGCTCGCACCCCGAAGATGGCGTCGGTGACGGGCACGCTGTTCTCCGCACAGATGGCGTAAAGCAGAGCCATGGAGATGCAGAAGAAGGCCATGCAGAGAACTCCACGGCGAGCCCGACGCCTCATGCGCCACAGCAGGCTGACTCTGTCCATCGCAGCCCCGGGGATCTGCAGAGGATTTCACTGTGAGTATATCAAAACCTCTGAAATGTATTCAAATAAAGCAAGAGAGCAGCGTATTGGGTTTTAAGTGTTGAGTCATTTGATCAAATCAGAACGGACATTTACAGTTTTGACAGTTTAATAAATGTTTTTAAAATAGGTTAAGGACTACCTAAAGCAGGAGTGTCCAAACCTTTCACTGAGGGCCACAAACAGAAACATATACGAAGATCTGGGCCCCTCACGGCCCATAAGTTAGGTATCAAGTAGGTACGTTATTCTTGATAATTGAATATGCTTTAAGAAAATAAGCAGCGAACATCACAGCTCTCCAGGGGGTTTCATTTATTTAAAACAGAAGCCTCAGATTGATAATATAAGGGGAAATTTGAAGGGTATATTTTATAATATCGTTATTGGGCCTTTTTATTTTACATTTGTTTGAAAGTGTTTTCAACTTTAACTGACTGAATTTATTGAAAAGTGGGCTTATTCACACATGAATACTGTGCAATATATATTTACATATAATAAATAAGAAGAAGCCGTAGTTTGGACAACCCTGGCATAAATAGAAAACTATTTTGATTCATGATTCATTTGTCAAAATATGAAAAGATTAATAAGACACTTTGGTCCTCTACTGAACATGTCTCCTTGCATCATAAAAAAGCATAACCTGTTTATATTTCTGATCCCTTCTCAAGCCAACTGAGAACACATTTTATTTCTGACTTTAAAAAACAGCCCTTTAATGAAAGGTACCTCCATCAAAACACAGAAACAGGCCTGAATCCTTGCTTCTAATACTGAAGTAAGTGAGCGATACAACAAAAGAATTAGGACATGGGAGTATGCCATCACTGCCCCGGGTGTTGGGTGAAACCATGCAGAAAGAGCAGGCAGTGGGGGGAGAAAGGGGGGAGAGGGGGAAGGAAAAAGATGGCTTGATTCATCAGATGATAGAAAAGAGGAGGGAAAGCCTTGAGAGAACGAGTCAAATGAGAGCAGGAAAGTGCATTGCAGGAGTCAGGTTGCCCTTTTACCCCTCAATGCTTTGACAGCCCACACTCTGAACCAGAGCATCAGTCGCATATAATGCTACTAACTCATGTTAAGGAATTATTAATGACCATTTAATAATAATATAAAGTAACAGAGAGGGAGTCCGATATCGAACATAAGGAGGATAGTTATTGTTGTCCAATTTTAAACATCACACGCTTTCGCAGAGTCATATTTTACACAAGTGCAAACCCACAAATATGACACATCATTTTTAGACTGCATTTGATGTCATGTGTGATAATTATCTCTGCCATGTGATGTGACTAATGTTTGTAACTCAGTTAAATGCAGTTTCTTTTAGGTTTTCTTCCGTATCAAAGTGATTCAGTGACAGCTATGCAACAACCATGAATGCACTGAAAACTGCCAATAGCAATTTCAGCATTATCCAAATCCAGCCACAAATGACTAAATGTAAATATTCAAGGAAATAAAAATGCAGCTCAAGTTGAATCCCACAGTGAGCCTCACTATGCTTTACACGGCCTGCACGTCATAGTATCTGTAAATGTAGAGCATTATTATCCCCAATGTAAGACAGAGAATAAAAGGATGGACTAAATCTGAAATAGAAACTTGAATATTGAAAGACAATCTCATTGTGATCTGAGCCGTATTGCTCGGAAAAACCTGACATACTAACCATCAGCATTATCCTCGCAAACTCTCCAGGGAATTTTCGAGCGGTTGCTGTTGAGAGAGAGGCTTAGTCTCACAAAAAAACACATTGAAATATAATGACTGAGCCAGAATACATCTCTGCAGGAAGGGAGCGGGTCTAACATGACTCTGCATTAAGTGAAGCATGTCGAAGAATGCAGCCTAATTTGCTTTATTTAGTTTCACCAGTTTTTTTGCTGCTGGTTTTATTGACCTTTGCTTACATTTTAAACCCTTTTCCCATTGGACAAAGAAACACTAACACCCATTAATGACTGGCATTTGCATTCAGTGGTACAAGCTTAAAATGGGCATTTATTAGCTCCTTCACAGATTGGCAATGTTGGAAACATGACACCCAGGTGGAGACCTAAGATCGATATAAAAGCTGAGTAACCACAAATCCTAATTCTATTATTTTATTCAAAGAAATAAGAGGAGAATTAATGTTCTTGTTATTTGAACATGAACTTGTAGGAATGTATTTGTTCACCCTGTAAACTGGGTATATGTATATGGTACATATGTCTGTATAGGTATATAGAATTTAGTTAATTTGTATTTAATTATTGATTTAACTTTCCTTTTTTTTTATCCTGCAACTTTTTTTAGTGATTAAAAACGTATAAGTCTAATAGCCAATCCTGTGGGGGTCCGACCCCTAACCAGTGTTATAAAGATACTTGATACTCAGTTGGTGTGAACCCTCAAGTGCATCCAAATTTGCACGGCAGACCCCCTGACGAGCTCCTTCCTCTCAAAAGCTTTAACAACACAGCTCACCGACTCACAGGGACACAAAAACCTCCGTTAAGCCTCCGCAACTCTCGAAGAACAAACCTCCCAGTAGAGAAATGGTCCACAGGGAGGGGATCCAGCTTGGACTGGGATGACCTTGGAATGCCCCAGATGCATAGAGAGGAAGTAGATCAAGAGAAATCTGTTGCCTGTTTATAGCACCAGCTAGTAAATGATTATGGACCACAATTTAATGCAGTCTAAATACCCAACCCTGGATACAGTAATAAACATAATACCAGTTGTGCTCAGTTTTATCTTTTGCTACACAATGCGGAGAAATAAACCAGAGGAAGACAAGTCTATAATAACACACACCAGACCCTATGGAACAACCATGCACACATGATGGCCCATTTTGCTGCATTCGAGAGCAAAGAACTTACAGAATCAATATGTTGCTGCTGTGTTTTATCTGTACATACAGCAGCTGGTTAACACACAGCCAGAGGCACAACATACTCAGCTCTGTCGGACACATGACTGCACCATGAGGAGCAACACAACAGCAGTCTTATTTCAGTCAGCATCATTTTGTCCCACAGGATTGACGGTGATCTCCAATTATTGACTCTGGTGATTAATCTAGGGTTGCAATAAACGATCATTCTCAGTATCCATCGTTCGTACTATATGTCAGAACAAAGAACACAGATGCATATTTTAAGGTGGGGGACACAAAGCTAGTAGATTTACCAGGAATTCAGACGAAACAGGAATGAAATGAAAGGGAATCTTGTGATGGTTGCTCACCCTCCTGCCCACGCATATTAATGCAAATGAATCCCAATGAGAATGATTGTATGACGTATAAAAGCCGTGTCAAATAATGTCGTTGTTCAAACGACAACTCTGAATATCCAAAGACTTCCGGGGCTTTCTCTATCGAGCTCGTTGAATTCAAACCCTGTTCTAAATGAACCATCTCCAATTACAAAAAAGAGGAACCAAAGTGACTGAGCGATTTCAATGAGCGACCAAAAGGATTAATAAAAAGGTATATGGGGAAACGGCTGCTACCACTTCACTGGAAGAGCTGAGGTTTGATATTCAGTTTGCATATTCTGTTCCATCACAACTGACCTTTTGCCAAACGTCCAGCTCCATGGCACGATCACATGAACACTTTTCACATCACACAAAGTGGTATGTTAACCCTGGATTGATATAGCTTTTTTAAAAACTTTTTAGTGACACCTTGTTGGCAATAAGTTGCTTAGCTCACACCCAGCAGTCATGGAGCATCATTCATATGTAGACGTTTGTATCCACCTGATGAAAGTTAGTCTAATAATCGTTCTCTTTTAGCTCTGTTTTTTGTCTCTACAAACTCCTGAGAGAAATATGTCTGTTTCGCTGCTAATTGTCCCACTATGGTCCCCGGCTAGTCTCTAACTTTCTCTCTGCTGCTGAGCAGGAAGAGTAAAAGGGCTTTTGTGCTTTTGCTTTTTAATGTTGCGGGCTGGACTGATAAACAATAAGCTGAAAACTAACTGTAAGATCCCATAAACCTAAAGGGCTACACCCAACACATAATCATTTAAAACATATATCAAAATAAAGATTATATCTGCTTCATGTTCTGCAGTTTTGAATAAATATAAGCACATCCGATGTTTGGATCAGCAGCAAATTGTGGCTCACACAGCTGTGGAACTCCACAGCTTGAGGATGTGACGCCTGAATGAATGAATGGAGCGGCTGCAGAGCTTCATAGCCTCAGACAGATGGTGTTGTTACGGATATCTGCTTAAAGATTGCGCCCCAAATCCCCTGCTTTCACACACACAAACATTCAGTGTGTGTGTGTGTGTGTGTGTGTGTGTGTTATGCATGGATTTATGGAGCCATAAAGTACTCAAGATTAAAAGGTAGTTGCGGCAGTGTGTGTGAGTGTGTTTTAATCTGGCCTGGCAGAGTGAGAGGGAGTTAGATGGTTATGTATGTGTCAGCGGCAGCAAAGCTCTGAATCTAACGGAGAGGTTGGATTGGTAGGTTGCTGTCGGCTGCAGCGTGACATTTATGCTTTGGCCAATTAGAAATCCAGCATTTTAATGGCAAAAGATCATAAATTATGCCGACTCTTAAAATTTAAACATGCTTACACTTGCTAATGGGAATCGAATACTCAGTACTGCTGAGTCTGATGGGTGTCATAAGTCGCACATATTAAAGCTCTACTTCTTTTACAACACAGTAAGAATAAAAAACGGTTAATTGCTCAGTAAAAACATCGACACAGGCCAAGATATCCCAGCTTTTATTCCCAATATGGGTCAGGCTCCACGGCTCTTTTTGTTTTGACGTAGCGCTGTAAATGTGCCCTGCTGATTGTGTTTTGAGAAATGTCGTTTAACAGATGTTGCATCTTAATCTGCACAGTTCATACTACTGTAGGTGCATAAGTGCAGCGAATGAATCATGACACAGACAGTAGCTGTTACTACGGCTGAAACTGTGAGTCATCTTCAGATCTTCTCTCAAAAAGCACATTGCTCAGTCGAGAATCACCTGAGTTTTGAGTACCCACACCGGCCTGAAGTGACTGATGTGTGCAACCGATAAGCACGGTGATTTTTACTTCCCGTTTAACTACATTTTGAGTTTAAATAGTAACGTTTTGAATGCAGGACTTTTAGTGCTACAGTACTGACTGACTGAGTATTGTGATATTAGTAGTTTTACATTAGTAAAGCATCTGAATACTTGTTCCATCACTGGTTTCACCTTCTATTCCGCTTTTTGGGGTTTTCACTTTCCTGATATATAGGTTTGTGTGCATGTAAAGGGTCTTCAAAGGCTAAAATCCCTGTGTTCCCTCCAGAGGGAGTTTCTATCCAACACAGTCTCTCCCCCTTCCTGAAACACCTCCATTGGACTCCTTTGTTTACACATGTAACATAGGGACATCACTATGTAACACCTTCTATTAGCTAGCACTCATTGTACGCAGGGTTTTAGGTAGGTGGGCATCTGGGCGTCCTCTGGATTGCAATAAGAAATTGGATGCCCTACTTTCAGGCAAGACGACCTTAAGACGCCCACATTTTTTCCTCCGGTGTTTTCCCCGGTAACTTCGATGAATGTGATCAAAATTCGCCGATTCAAGCCGAAATCAAACAAAATCGCGCAGTTTACAGTTGATAATATCCTTTATAATATTTGATTGATTTGATTTGATATGAAGGCTAAATGAAAATTCTTTCTTCAGGTTACTGTGAAAGATGAGGAAAAGAGGAAGAGCACAGACAACGATCTCCAGCTTCTTCCAGCAGAGTAGTCATGTAAGAATTGTTCAAAGGTGTGAAAGGTCAGAAAACCATCACAAACACATCGCTAATACAGCTGTATGCAAAGTGTCTTGCAAAAACATATGATATAGATTAACAGAATTGAATAATACAGAAAATACAAGATGTATGTGACAATTAAGTTGTACCTATTAGTTTCAGTTACACTCACTGTTCTTTGTATTAACTTATGAAACATATTGTATTGTATAACAATCAGTGTAATTATAATATTACCAAAAAATGATCTGGTCTTCCCCACCCCCCCCCCCCCCCCCACACACACACACACACACCTCCTCCCAGCCTCAGCACAAAAATACTGTTGTAACAAAGACAAAAACGTGGCTGTATTCCACAAAATGTGCACCTCAACATTATGAATAGAATGAATAGAGTTATGAATTTCAAAAATGTTCGGGGGGGGGGGGTGCCCCTGGGCCCCCCTACAATACTCGCGCCTGCTAGGCCATTGAATTTTTTTTTTGACACCCTGTAAAAAAATCCTAGCTAAAAGCCTGATTGTACGTGATAGGCTAAGGGGCGAGATATATGTAAGCAGTCGACCAATCACAACACAGCCTACCAGCTAACCAATCGGAGCAGACTGGGCTCTGGTTTCAGACAGAGGGTGAAACGAGGCAGTAGGAGAAAAATAAAGAGCATTTGAACAGTAAGGCAGAGGCACAGAATACAAATATGATCCTGACAATGAACATAATAGGCCCCTTTAAATAAACGGTGATGTTATTAATAGTAAATTCTTGCAGGATTTTTGTGAACAGGGGAGATGTTACCTTGTAGCTCATGGTGTGTGCGCTGCAGCACGCTCGGTTGTTGTTGTTGCTTAGAAACGAGTTTCTGCCTTTACGCTTCCCCTCATTTCCTCTGTGGATAGAAACATATGAACAATGTCAGCTCTTTATATAAAATGATGACTTCATATATTTAACCTGCAAATCTATGGACACAGAAGCTCCTATCGTGTTTTCCATATCGTTTATGATTTACACTTTTCAACTGTTCATTTAAGGATAACATATCACTGGAGGACTGCAGACATTTTAATTCCAATTTTAAAATCTTCCTTTTCTAATATAGCAACTGTTTGATTCATTACTTTAACATGTTGCATTGTTCCTGTAGCTTTTTTTCAACTCAAAACCACTGAAACCTGGTTTTATGACTTTTGATTTTCACTTTCTGTTGTTCACAGAACTCAATCATGTGTTTATACCTTCCTGTAACACTTCCTTTGCTGTTGACATATTGTCCTCATTTCATCAATGCATTTAAGAAATATGTATTATTAACTGTAACACATTGTAAATCTTGATTCATCTTGTCTTTACTCTAGTGTTGCTACCTTTCCTTGTTTTACTGCACACATCTTCATCAGCCTTTTTGATAAATGGAATTTTCTTTTGTTTTGAGTTCAAATAAATTGTATTTTAATAAATCAAAAAGGGATAATTCACAAGATACAGTGTGTAGTAGAAATGACTATGAAATAACCACAAGTCTATATTTTTAAACCAAAATAACAAGAAGTATTGCACCAGTACACATATGATAAACTACATACAGCACTTCATAGGTGCAACATAAGGTATTAAACACAGGCCGTCATAGGAGACCATGCAATCACAGCATCATCCCGGCAGAATGCCTAGGTCGATGCATTGATTCATCCATTGATAAACATACAAAGTGTATATCCATCTCTATGTTACATATCTGTATTCGCTTATCTAATTTGTTGTGCTGTTATTCGTTGACCTGCGTTAAGTGATGCTCCTCCGTTACCGGCCCGCCAACCGCGTCGTTCCTCTGAGTTATCGTCGCTACGGTACCGTTCAGGTTGTTGTTCCCGCCGCCATGTTCCCTGTGAGTCCCGTGTCTCTCGGCCCCGCTGCCGCCGTGCGTCCGTCCGGTCCGAGGCCGATGTCGGTGTCCGGTGGCATTTGTGTAACCACGAACCGTATTCCTCTCCTCTCTCTCACTCTCGCTCTCTTCCACCGCGCAGGAGGCTGCAGCACCAAGCGTCAAGCTGGCGACAACGAGAAAAACGCGTGTCCGTTGAGACTTTCAAAATAAGAGCCGTGATCTGGTGTTGGTTTGCACTGATTCATTGTTTCTTCTTAACTCATTCAACGGTTTAAAATGTGCAAGTATCAAGGAAAAGGGAGTGATGCAGGAATTTGATCCTAAACATGGAAATAGAAGCTCAGAAGCACCTATGGTAAAAATTACAGGCATCTCTCATCTTTTTAAATGGGAGAACTTGCACAATTGGTGGCTGACTAAATACTTTTTTGCCCCACTGTATATACAGATTTGTTTGCTTTAGTACAATCTTGAAGTATTTTTACTCCATTTTATGCTGAATTATATTTGTAATTCTCTACATTTGGGAGTCGAATATTTGACCTTAACTCCAGTTAATTGTTTTGACAATTTTACACATGACCTGCATAGTGAGTATTTTATCTTTTACCAAGTAAGATTTTGAATGCAGGAGTTTTGAAGTGAATGAAAGTGCTTGTCACATTGAAGTATTGCTACTTTAACCTATTAAGATCTGAGTAATTCTTCCACCACTGGCTGTCGGTAACATTTCTAGATTTTGGACGTGACATATTACTTTGTATATTTTATTTTGAAGGGTAGAGATAATAACTTGATATCCGTGTCTGTTCTACTTAATTCTTAAAAACTTGACTGACTTTTCTGCAGCAGCCAAGACACGCAATCTCTCTGCAGAGGAAGATGCACAGCAGAAAAAGAGATCTCCAGTGTAACACCGATCCTGTATTTATGGTTGATTAATGATCAAATGACTAGATCCACATACTACAATAGTGTTACTGTGTAATGGTGATATTTTTATAATGCAATATGTTTCTTTATGTACAATATGCATTTTGACCTGGGGCTAATCTTAACTGTTTTACAATGTGTTTTGCTTGGTTTTTGAATTAAGAACATAAAATATTTCAACAAGGCTCTCTAAAGTTAATCATGGACGTTCAAACTTTATAAGACAAAAGAGTAGTTCCCTGACCGGGAATCGAACCCGGGCCGCGGCGGTGAGAGCGCCGAATCCTAACCACTAGACCACCAGGGAAATATGTTGTGCATTGCGACAGCATTGTTCATATACCGTATAAACACTGAACAACCATATGTAAATGGTTTACCATTAGCCAAAAGCCAAGACAACGTTTATCACTGAATGATTACAATAACTTGGAAGTTACATAGCCCTTGGTTAGTGCTGCCATGTTCATTGTCCTCATACTTCCTAATGTACTGGACAGGGAATAATTACGGCAACAGTTAGTGTTATTTTTTGGGGGGATCTTGATTTTAGTTTGCTAATCTAGTTTAGACCTCGCAAGTGTTAGCCTAGTTAGGGTTAGCTTGCAAGCTAGCTGCTGCTTTACTTTGCCTATCCCTATAATGTAGTTACGATGCGACTGCCGCTTATTGTTTTTACGTAGATACTGAAATAAAATAGAAATGAAAATGAAAGTAATTGCATTCATATTGAATAAAGTTATAAGATTGTCACTCTGGAATGCAGGACCTCGTGGCGCAACGGTAGCGCGTCTGACTCCAGATCAGAAGGTTGCGTGTTCAAATCACGTCGGGGTCAAACCATTTTGAATAAAACGACCAAAGATTCAAATATTGTTTTTGTCATTCCAAAAACACCATATTCCACAAGATGAAGATTAATATTATTATTATTATTATTATAATAATAATAATAATAATAATAATATATTGTATTTGTATAGCACACTAAAAACAACGTTTTCTCAAGGTGCTTCACAATGCTATGAAAAAGGTTAAGAGCATAAAAGGTTTAAATATAAAATGAAGCACAGTCAGGGAAGTGCGGTGAGGAACAGGAGGGTCTTCAGGCTTTTCTTGAAGACTGAGAGGGATGCAGATGTCCTTAAATCTTCTGGTAGCTGATTCCACAGGCGAGGGTCGAGGGAGGAGAAAGCACGGTCTCCCATGCTGGCCAGTTTTGTCCGGGGAACAGATAGGAGACTGATGCTGGATGACCTGAGGGTGCATGGTGTTTTTGTGTTTTGTACTAAGCAACTACTGTAGGTAGGTGGGGCCTGTGTGATTTGATCCGGTGGGTTACCGGGAGCCAGTGGAGTGAGTAAAGGATTGGGGTGATGTGTTCTGATTTGCGTGTTTTGGCGAGTATACGGGCGGCACTGTTTTGTACATATGGCAGTCTCTGAGTTGTTTTGTTGCTAGGCCAGCAAGCAGAGAATTGCAGTGGTCAATGCGGTAGGTGACAAAGGCATGGCCAATTTATTCTGAAAGGGGCCAATATCATTGACCTGCAGTAGCATGTGGGTGCTGATCTGAAGCCAGGTGCCTTAATGATTGTTATCTGTTCATTTGAATGCAGTTAAACCTTTCTGTGTCGGTCTGCCACTATGAAATGCCGCCTTGTGAAACCTCGACGTTTACTATCACGCAACCTATGACTTATATGTATTATATGTTATAATAGACAATCAAAAGCATAGGGATGGTAAAAACTCCACGGAACAACAATAAAAGGAAGGAAAGTGTGAAATAATTGTATTGTTATTTTACAGTTGCGTGATAATAAAGGTACATCAAGGTTTCACAAGGCTGCATTTCATAGTGGCAGACAGACACAGATAACAATCATTAAGGCACCTGCTGAGCAGCACCCGCATGCTACTGCAGAGAATGATATTGGCCCCTTTCAGAATAAATTGACCACAACTGCATTTTCTTGTGGAATATGGTGTTTTACAATGACAAAAACAATATTGTTTGTACAGTTATGACAGCAACCCACACCTCCGGCGGAGCTTTCCAGGCATCCCTGTGGAGGCTGGGGACATTGAACCTGAGTGGGTGGTGTTCAAAGCCTCTATTGCTGAAGCTGCGGCAGGGAGCTGTGGTCTCAAGGTGTTAGGTGCCTCAAGGGCGGTAACCCTCGCACCTCCTGGTGGACATCGGTGGTCAGGGAAGCTGTCCGACTGAAGAAGGAGGCCTTCCAGGATATGTTATCCCTGGGTACTCCCTCATGGCTGAGGCAAAGCAGCGGGTGTGGGTGAAGTTCGGAGAAGCCATGGAGAAGGACGTTTGGTCGGCACTAAAGTTGTTCTGGAAAACCATCCGACACCTCAGGAGGGGGAAGCAGGGCTGATGGTTCCCTTTATTAGAAAGGGGGATCAGAGGGTGTGTGCCAATTACAGAGGCATCACACTACTCAGCCTTCCTGGGAAGATGTACTCTAAGGTGCTGGAAAGGAGGGTCCGATCGATTGTCGAACCTCAGATTGAGGAGGAACAATGCGGATTTCGCTCAGCCGGTCTACATCTGCTTTGTGGATTTGGAGAAGGCGTATGACCGGGTTCCCCGGCAGATACTGTGGGAGGTGCTGCGGGAGTATGGGGTGAGGGGGTCTCTTCTCAGGGCCATCCAATCTCTGTACTCCCAAAGTGAGAGCTGTGTCCGGGTCCTCGGTAGCTCGTCCAAAATAAATAATAACAAAACTCTGCTTCTCCATGTTTATTTCTGACTCTGGGGAGAAAGGAGACCCGTCCCAGAAGACCTGAGGGTTCTGGATGCTCATCATTTTGTAGTAGATCAGAAATATATTTTGGGCCTTATGTGATTCTCTTTCTGAGGCACATGCTGTGTGTCGTTGTGGTCGCTGGTGGCGCTGTGGTTGAGAGTTGGATCAATCTACCTCTCAACACAAAGAAGAGACAGGGAGCAGAAGCAATAACAAACAAACCTAGCTGCTCGCTAACGCAATTTAGGGAAACTGAGCACACAAGACAGAGTGTCTCATTAACGGTGGACACACATTGTGTTTTTCTTAAGTAATAATTACCGTGTACTCTAGGATGCATACAGACTACTAAGAACACCTATCGTGTCTTTCACGGAACTAGTATCTAACATCTGCTAATACTAGCCAAACGAGAGCTAACGTTAATCCTTCCTGTTTTTGTCGTTTTCTGTCAAATTATAGGATTGACCAGAAAGGATATCATTTATTAGAGGGTTTTTTTGTTGTACACGGTGACATGAGAGAATAGTGAGACGACGGGGATTAGATCATAACATTTACGGTCCGACTTTAGCAGGAGACTAAGGTATGTGGCTAACCAAACTACGCACAATAACATGATCTGTTACCCGGATGACTGATATTTTCCTGTGTTTTACGAATGGTACAATGATATTGAAGACAGCAACAGGTTTACAACAATCCAGCAGGTCAGTCTACTTTAACCTAACTAATTATAGCTAATCGCCTCCAGGCAGGAGCAGTAGTTAAGTCAGGTGTCAGGACATGGTGGGGATACAATAGCTAGCCATAATACTAACATGTGTATCATTCCGACCAAAGGTTCACAACATCAGCACATTCATCCAGTGGTTACATTCTTCTGCCTCAAACATACGTTGATTAAACACACGGGAAGATGTGGTTTTTGCTAACTAATGTCTTGAGGTAGCAGTATACAGAATAGGCCCCAGCACACGTGAACACGTCCATGACGCTTTTTGTCTCGGCTGCAAGCAGTAATAACACGAGCATTCACTTCACCCTTATCCGAATGCAGTTTGCCTCTTGACTCAGATTTTCTCCTAACAATTAAGTTGCTGTTAAATCTATATATAGCCGGCAGGTCTGACGTCACGTTTAAGTTGACTTATTTCCTTATGCATCACCACACAAAGGCCTCCCTTTGTGAATGTTGTTTTGTCCATACATTGAAGATCCTAAGACGAGGAGACAGCCAGTTTAACTTGAGTGCATTCAGCTTTGTGTGACAGTCTCTAGATCTTTTCCACCACAGGCCCTGGTTCTTCTGAAATCTATTTGCATTACTGTAGAGGATTGCTGAATTTCTCATCTGGAATACAGTTTTTTAAGTGGTATAGATTTGAAATACACCTTACATGATCGTAGTCATAAACTCAACATAATAAACATGAGAATATGATGATTTAAAGATGTGATGATACTTTAGAAATATTGGTTGAGTCCAAGCGATGGCTTAAATACTTTATTTTTAAAGAATAAACCTTACAAATATAATGATTTTTAGTTCTATAGCACTATTAAAAGGCACCTAAACACACCATACAGCTACAGATGAAATAGGAAAACACACTTGAAACAGCAGTTCTCTAAAGGTGAGTTGTGATCTGAACACAGAAAGATTTAATGACAACATGATAAACAAAAAGCGTTTGTATTTTTCAACTACACATCAAAACCACTTCAGTTGTATTTTAGATGACTACATTAGAGGAATTGCTTTGCAGCGAATTGATAAAGTGTCTGCAGGTAAACTGAATACAATACGCTGAGTGTTTTTTGCATGATATGTTGTTTGGTAAAAACCTAGTATTCAGACGGTACTTCTCAGTCTGACAAAGAAACAGATCCACGTTTAAAAAGTGCCTTGCTTGGTTTGTCTCAAAAGAGCCGGTGAGCCAGCTGCACTGTTCCTTTTGTGCATAACTTTGGGATTTGTTTACGCTGTTTGATCCCCTGAATTGGCTTTATTCCAGCCGCTAGTTCAGCTTCAACCTGACCCAAAGCATTCCCACCTGTTGTGGCTCAGTTTTGCACTTGACTAAAATGTGTTTCTCTCTCCTTTTCTTCAGTTCAGCTCAACTGTGGGGGACCAGGGATGGCTCACCTGGGTGTGTTGTCCGCGGGCGCTCCTCTGAGGGTTCTTGTGATGTTCTTTTGCTGCCTAATGGTACCAGTACCAACACATGCCTATATCTATGCTGTAAGTCATCTTTGAACTTTAGCTATAAATAAGATTCCTCACATTCTTCTGGAGGTCATTTCAGATCTTATTCTTTGTTTCTGCAGTATTATAGGAATGTCACCTCCATGTTGTTTGAGGACCTCCCTGCCTTGTTTGGCTCCCCACTTCCTAAGGATGGAATAATGGTGAGAGCAGAGTATTCGAGAAAAGTCGTGCATGCATTAAAGTGCTTCGTTAACGACTTCTTTTTCTTTCTTTGTGTGACAGGGAGTTTTGACGGTGACCCGTCCTCTTAATGGCTGCACAACAATAGACCCTCCGCCTCCATTGCCACCTTTCTATGATGCCAACACTACCAAATTCATCGCCCTTATCCGGCGCTATGACTGCACTTTTGACACCAAGGTTAGTAGATTGACTGACATGGAGTGTGTGTTAGTGTCTGTGAAGCAAACGGGTCTGATGTGAGGAACTGTTTTTCCAGGTCTTGCTCGCTCAGCAAGCAGGATACAGCGCAGTGATCGTCCACAACCTGTACTCTGACACTCTGCTCAACATGAACTACAGCAACGGTAGTTCTCTCTTCTGAAATGTACACACTTTACACCGTCTTTAGTAAAAAGGCCAAAGAGTGATTCTTGTTTTGTCCTTATTCTCCAGAGACTATTGCAGAGGCGATCGACATCCCCTCTGTGTTCACCAGCTACTATGCCTCCCAATTTCTCAGGAGTTATATAATTTCAGAACAAGGGTAAACGGAAACAGAAATACACTAAAGAAAAATACAGCCTCTAGTAGCCATTAGATGTGCACAGTCCAACAGGTACTGACCTTCTCAGTGCGAGGGCTCATGGTAACGCTTGTTTCTGCAGGGCCTATGTGATCCTCAAGCCGGAGTTTGCTTTCCCACTCTCGTACTACCTGATCCCCTTCACTGGAGTTGTTGGCATGATCATTCTTGTGATGTGTGTCGTCTTGGTGAGTATGCGTATGCTGCAATTCCTTTTATGGAGTATTGAAATGTATTCTTCAAATACTCTTATTGATGTCTGTCTTTTCTACTGTGGATATGTCAGTCAGGGTTTGCTCTAAACCGGGTAACAGGTGCTTTTGGAGTGTGCCTTCATACCAAAATGCGGATTTTCTACGTACAATTTTAAAGTGATGTCAGAAAACAATATTTCTGTTCAAAAATATGAAAACCGTGTCAAATAGAGCATCAGGCGGCAGAGACAGCTTTGTTTTAACGCAGAATAAGTAGGGGCTGGATGGCCGGACGGTCTGCCGGTGTGCTTGATCGGTGTCAGTTTGATTCTAAAGCAATCAGTCACCTTGTCTTCTTTTGCTGTTCAGATTATACGATGTGTTCAGTATCGGAAAAAGGTGAGGAAAAATCGTTTGTCCAAGGAACAACTGAAGAGGATCCCAATCCACAAGTTCACTAAAGGTAACATTGAGTCATTTTCACTGTGAGTGTGGTGTGTGGTTTTTAACTGACATGACTGCAATGATCAAAGACTAGCATGAGGATATAAAGTGTTTCTTTGAATCATTTACTGCAGCTTTTAACTTTCGGAACAGCTCATTGAAATATCTCACAATTTAAACTTTTTATATGTGAAACTTTTCTCTTGTTGTTCAGGGGACGACTATGATCTGTGTGCCATCTGCCTGGATGAGTATGAAGAAGGGGACAAACTGCGAGTTTTACCTTGTTCACATGGTACATATTTCCTTATTCTGTATTACTGTATGTCTTTAATGCAGCCTTTAAACCAATACAAGACAACCCCTCCTGTATGCTATATAGTGATATCTTAAATCTAAGACAAGGATGTTTTAATGATCAATATATATCAGGCTTTTATCACTTTGATCATAATTAAACAGTGTGTTGTGCAGCAGTCCTTGTTTCTCACTCCGCTCTTTCTGCCCGGCAGCGTATCACTGCAAGTGCGTGGACCCGTGGCTCACACTGACCAAGAAGACGTGTCCTGTGTGCAAGCAGCGCGTCACTCGCAGCAGCACGGAGCACTCCGAGTCCGAGTCCGAGGAGGAGACTGGAGGTCGCAGGGAGGAGGAAGGAGCAGACGGCGAAGCAGACTCGGAGCGTACTCCTCTGCTGCGACCCTCCAACCCGGGGTCCCCCTCAGGGAGCCCAGGGGCCTATTCAGCAACCACCACCACTGCCCAGTGCCTCGCCTCCCCTGCACACTGCGACTCCCCCATCCTGGTGTACGAGGGCTACCACTCCCCACTGGAGGACACGGATTCGGACAGTGACGAGGCTGTGGAGGACAGCCACCACTCTGATGATGACACCGCCCGGCTCATCGACAGGGATACAGTGGAGGTCTGAGGGTCTGTCCGTTGCCAGGTGTGCTATCACATCGTACTTTAAAATAGTTTGTGGTTAGCTTGATATTTATTCTAACATAATATCCAGTAACCACCGGAGGTCTACCTGTTAGTGTCAAAGCACAGGAAGCGCTTGATGAGTTTTACCAAAACTTGCCAGTGAGCGTCAACCCCCACAAACCTTCACTCCAGGACTCCTGAATTTGTCTGTGGGCCTCCTTTTTTTTTTTAAATGCATGTTTTAATCATAACTTGCGTGACCCTGACCACTAGTGTTGCACATAAATACTGGGCCACTTACATCGACTGCGCTGGCAGAGCCTCTGTTGCTAACAGAACAAATGGTGGATCTCTGAGTGCGTAACGTTAGTGCAGTTTGAGACACTCAATCTAAATCCTAATCGCTTTACATCCGACAGCCCTTTTCTCCTGCTTTTTATCTTTTTCCTAACCAGAATGTGCATGCGGAGGGAAATTGTCCGTCTCCATTTTATCTCTTAATACGCTCGACTCTCTTTTCACATTTTTAAAGCTATATTTCAGTTCTTTGAAATTTCCGCCTAGTTTTTGTGGTGTGCTAAGTTTCCACAAGTCACGCTTTAATAGAATCTTGCAAAGATGTTATACATTTCTGCTGCTTTTACATTGTTATTCTTAAATACTCTGTGGTCAGTTTAAGGAGAATATGTTTAGCTGTGTCTAGTTTGTCAAGTGGAACAAACTCAGGTTTTAGCAACAGATAGGTCAGTCAGTAGAGGAATAACAACAGTAGGTCTTATAATGTTTTAGCTTTCGAATCAACGTAAAATAAGATTCAATGGATGTTTTTCCATTTTTATATACGACTAAATGATACCCTGTTTGATTGTGGGACCCTGGAGGTGTTTTAGGAATAAGAGCATTGCCTTACATTGGCCTTGATGTACATGTGTCCGTTAAATGTTTGGGAAATGAAGGGACTGGATTAAGATTACTCTTTCCCCTCTCGACTCAAAACTGCAATACTTATTTAATACTGCTGGTGAGAAAACCATGATTTTATCCCAACAAGAAAGAGGCCGCCATGCTTTGTGCTAGTAGAACCCCAACTGCTTGATTTGCACCCGAACATTTGGACAATCTCAGATACTTGTCAAACAACGGACGGCTTGTTTCTCTGTTTTTATAAAAGGACCTGGATTAGTTGTGTGCTGTCCAACGATATACAGAACAGTACAAAAAAATGATTAACTGGAATTAAAAATTGTAATGTATGTGTGTGGGCATTTTTAAGCTCTGTATACATTTACCCACACTCCCTTGTTGTCTGGATCTAAAAATGTCCTTGAGGGTTACCATCATCTTTGCTAAAAATCTGTTTAATCTGTTAAAAAAAAAATGTGTTTAATCTCAACTACCGAACAGATCCCCTCGAACACCACAACTATTTCACAACGGGAAACACTACCTGATTCTGAAAGGTGTCAAAGGATTAGTTTTGTTTATTAAATGGGAATCAGAAATCATAACATTCCTTCTTTATATTCTACTGATTAATAGACACTTTGATTGGGACTTTTGGGCAATAGTCTGTATTGTGAAATGATCCGTTTCCTCTCCTATTTGCTTCACGTGAATTTGTACTGTTTTTATGTTTGCGTTATGTCTCGGTGTAAGAGACTGGTAACCCAAACGTCTTTATTTTTTCTTCTAAAATGTTCCTAGTTTATCACACTAGAAAGAAAATAGATGTGCAGTGTCAATTTATATCCTTTTCATGTATAAAGCTGCCAGGTTTGAAAATATGTAGGATGTCTAAACACAGTCTGTGGAAATCTGCATTTAATGTGTGATTTGTGGAAGAATAAATGGTATTGAAACGGGACTGTTGGCGTTGCCTCTTGTGTAAAGAGACTCAGAATTGGTTTAATTACCAAGTAGGGTTACACATGCTTTGGTATATACATATAAGTTGTAAAGAAATAAACAACAAAGCCCTTATAAGGCAAAAAGCTTCCAGATGTGTCCGCTATTAGCATGTGTCTGGCAAACAATAATATAGTTTAATAGAAATGCAGACTGCTAGGTTTGAAGAAAGGGGTGTTCATGTGTCACCATGGTGGTGTCATTATTAAAAAGTGAAGCATGGCTCACAAAGAAATGTTCTGGCAATGTATTTCAGGTCTTTGAACTGATTGGCACGTCACTAATGAGCCCAGAGCGTGGACCCCCTGCTGAAGGGACTCTTTCAGGTTCTTTTACTCTCATAAATATACCCTATGGAACAATGACGGCTCACTAAGGGATCCTGATCACCCTGTTGGTGTTCATTTTCATTAACGTCCGCCTCGGTGCACATTATCCCGCTAATTACACGGCTACATGAATTGGATGAATTTATTGATATGTTATTGACTTAAAGGTCCCCTATTATACTATGTTTAAACAATATATTACAGGTCTGAGATACAAAACATGTCTCTGGAGTGTTTGGCTCGATATACCAAACTGATTATGCGTTGCAGCATCCCATAAACCCCTCTGTTTAAGCCCTGTTCCAAAAGTGCTGATTCTCTGTCTGTAGCTTGAAATGCTAACGAGCTGCTGCTGGCCACGCCCCTCTGAGAGATGATTGGTTTGAAAACACAATGGTGCTCTAGGAGGAGATCCAGCTGATAAAGTGGACGGGTGTCAACTTGGTTGGTTATTGGCCGGTTGCACAACCCAGACTTGATTTTGAATAGATGGATCAGGACAAAAAGAGAGGGAATCTTTTCTCCTGAAACTTTCTGAGGGGACACATAAGTATGTATAAAAGACTGGATTTTGCACAAGTGACCTTTAAACAAGACCAGTCTGTTCCCCTGAGTACAAAGAGCTGGATCTGTGGCGACAGGACTGTTACTTGACATGGCGGCAGCACTGATCGAGGTTTTTCTGTCACGGTCCAAGTCTGTTTGTAATTTCCACAACCATCCTTTTTAAAAGATCTTCAATACGGGTTTTGATATTTCCTAATTAACAACTATATTGATACCATTAGTGGCCAAGATACCGACGTTATTCAAATACTTTTAAATGTGATTGGTTAAAAGGCAGCATTTATTTCTTGTGTTGAAGTAGAGGCGCTGCTGGGCTTCCTTTGCAGATTGACGTGTTGTTATTTCTCCAGGAGAAGTTCCTCAGTGATGTTCCCCCTCAGGAATGTGGTGCTGCTCTCCTGCTCCAAAGCAGTGGGGGTGTTGGGTGCAGGTTCTCCTGAAGTCACCAACAATCTCCTTGGTTTTTCTCTACATTAAGGAAGAGATTGTTATCTTTGCAACACATGGCTAACTGGTTCACGTCCTTCCTGTCATAGGTCTCCTGGTTGTTGCTGATGAGACCCACTACGGTTGTTATCTGCTAACTTGATGAAGTGGTCGGAGCTGTAGGTGTGTCGGAGCTGTAAGGGGCTTAGCACACAACAAATACAAGTCTTGTGGAGCAACTATTCTTGATAGTTATTATAAAATAACCACATTTAGTCCGTTTCCTCTTTTTTCACTTTAAAAGCCCGACAGTTGGCTCCGGCCGTGGCGCGACTGGCTGGGGCACCTGCACCGTACGCCAGGGACCTGGGTTCGATTCCCGGCCCGTGGTCCTTTCAGGATCCCACCCCGACTCTCTCTCCCACTTTCCTGTCACTCTCCACTGTCCTAATCGGTTAAAAGGGAAAAAGCCCCCAAAAAGTATCTTTAAAAAAGGCCAAAAGTGAATGAATTGGGACAGAAACTGCTCATATTACGTAAATGATTTTGTCTTTTCCAGAGCTGATTAGCAGACATGGCCTGAAAGGAGTTTCCTGCCTCTGGGTGTCGATTCATTAAGTCCTACAGTTGATGATGAATTCAACACCATTAATCCTTCCCATAATCTTCATATCTTTTCATTTTTGTATTATTTGATGTGCTCTTAGTCACGTCACCTGCTGCTTTAAATGAAAGACAATTCATGTGTGAGCTAAATTAACCCTTCTGCGCTGTATAGGTTAGCCATTGGCTGGATTATGGCATGTGCGACTATAAATAAGATGGTGTGGTCCATGCAGGCTCAGAAATAAATACACAAGGCATATGTAGATTGTGCTGCGTTAAAAAAGCATTAAAGAAACTGGACTTTTTCCTGAGAAAAGATGCCTGGATCACTGCTGTCGTGCTCATCGGTCCTCACCGTGTCTTTGCTGCTGTTCGTCACTGTATCTTCATTTGTGCTGCTTGATTCCAGAAAGGCTCCAGAAGACAACAGGAAGGTAGCATACACATTTATCTTCCTGATGTACGAAATGTAAATATATTTTCCTTGCATGTCAACAATTTGAAGGAGTATAATTGTCATTTTTTGGAACAAACATTTGAAATTGATCTAATATATCTTAACTTTAATGTGCAAAAATCAAAAGACAGTAAATATTGTTTACATGTTCATAGGGTTTTTTGAAAACTTCTTACCAACCCCACCTTATCTCCAGTCCTTTGAACGCCAATGGTGGACCCGGAGGAGACTTTGCATTCGGATCCAGGGACGGCCTCCCCTTCCCACAACAAGTGGAATCTGCATTTATCATGGAGGACGAAGAACTGAACACTCATGTGTGGCCACAAGCAATACAGGACTACATGAGGCACCAGTTACGGTTCAGAGGGAGGACAAAGAAATGCACCAAAAAAGGATGTACTTAGCAGTTTATTGGATTGGGAAAGTCAATAAGATTGTATAAAAGATCAATCCAATAAAATGTTGTTTGAATACGAACCCTGACTGTGTCTTTTCTTCTATGATGTCCTTCTTTTAAATACAAAATGATCTTTCTGTTACTATCCAACCTCATTGTCTGGTCTGGGATAAAATAAAGAGGGTTCTTTATGCTTAATAAAAAGACTGTAACCGTGCAAACGAATATTAATGTTGGTCTTAATTACTGTTAGTGCTTTAATTGTTATCAACCTAATAATCATGATCATATTTTAGCTAGAGATTTCTTGTTTTACATAAATAATCATTTAAAGTCTAATATAAAGTACATTTACTACTGCAAGTACTGCACTTAAGTACAATTTTGCGGTACTTGACATTTTATGCAACTTTGTTCTTCTACTCTTCTAGAATTAGGAGGTAAATGGTGTACTTTTACTCCACTACATTTATTTAACACCTTTAGTTGCTAGGCAGATTAGGATTAATGATGGTAAATATAATCAGCCCTTGAATCAGACTTTAGTTCACCTGGAGTAAATCCAGCAGCTACCCTGCAGTATACAAAGCCATTCAAACTAGCTGCACCTTTACCAGCTCTGAGAACACTTTAATGATCAATCATTATAAAACATATCAGAGATATTATTCTGAAATGGACCAATCAGACAATGACTACTTTTACTGTCGCTACTTTAAGTACATTTAGATGAGAGTACTTTCTACTTTCACTGGAGGAACATTTAGAATACTTTCACTGTGACAGAGTATTTCTACACTCTGGTACTTCTACTTTACTCAAGAACAAGATCTGAGTACTTCTACTTTACTCAAGTACAAGACCTGAGTACTTCTACTTTTACTCAAGAACAGGATCTGGGTACTTCTACTTTTACTCAAGAACAAGATCTGAGTACTTCTACTTTTACTCAAGAACAAGATCTGAGTACTTCTACTTTTACTCAAGTACAAGATCTGAGTACTTCTACTTTACTCAAGAACAAGATCTGAGTACTTCTACTTTTACTCAAGAACAGGATCTGAGTACTTCTACTTTTACTCAAGTACAAGATCTGAGTACTTCTACTTTACTCAAGAACAAGATCTGAGTACTTCTACTTTTACTCAAGTTCAAGATCTGAGTACTTCTACTTTTACTCAAGAACAAGAACTGAGTACTTCTACTTTTACTCAAGAACAATAATTGAGTACTTCTACTTTTACTCAAGTACAAGATCTGAGTACTTGTACTTTTACTCAAGAACAAGAACTGAGTACTTCTACTTTTACTCAAGAACAATAATTGAGTACTTCTACTTTTACTCAAGTACAAGATCTGAGTACTTCTACTTTACTCAAGAACAAGAACTGAGTACTTCTACTTTTACTCAAGAACAATAATTGAGTACTTCTACTTTTACTCAAGTACAAGATCTGAGTACTTCTACTTTACTCAAGCACAAGATCTGAGTACTTCTACTTTTACTCAAGTACAAGACCTGAATACTTCTACTTTTACTCAAGAACAAGACCTGAGTACTTCTACCTGTGATGAGGAACCACCGGAGGATCTGCATTGTTTGTATTTTATGAATTGGTGTATCCATAGAAACCTCCTTGGGTTTGAACGTGCACGCAGTAAACATATGATTTACTCAGGATAAAAACTCGGGGCAACAGAGGTCTAAATGTAAGACAACGAGCTTGTGACAGGACTTGAAGGATGGGGAATTTAAAGAGCAACATGATATCGATAATAACACGCACGCTTCCCTCCAGTTGGCGGCGGTAGCATCCCCATTTATTGGTTCCCTTCCTCCGGCAGAAGAAGAAGAAAAAAGTGGTGGCTCCGAAGAGGAACACGAACAGCGTCGGTGCAAATCATTAAGGTATTCATGTGCTCGCTTTTAGTGTATTAACAGTGGTTAAACTAACAAAACAGCAACAGTTCTCCGAGTAAGAAAGCTGATGAATGAAAGGCGTGCTGCGGACAATGGTTGAGAACGATGACTTTCAAACTAGCTAATGTAGCATGTTAGCTAACGTTAGCTTACCCACGCTACCACAACAACTTTCCTCTTTGTTTCACCTGAAGCCACGCCTTTATTCCCACACGTGTAACACACTTTTATCTAGTTCTTTCATACTTGGGATATCCAAAGTCTACGTTATCAGTTCTCAGTGAAACACTATTACATAAATGGACGCCAGCTAGTGTTGCAGGCCGGCTCAGTATCCTTGTGGCCTCATCGTATTTCCCATACTTTTCCCCACATTTGAGTTTATTATTTGATTGGGGATAATAAAATGCAGCATAGTTCAAATACAGTTCATGAAACTGGTTTGCTGCACGTAGAGTTTATATCTACTACACACTTTCGACTTGCTAGCTGAATATACATATTTCAATACACTATGCAATTACATATAATACACTTTGGTAATTTACAGTACAATAAGTAAAAATAAGTACAGCTCTGACTTGCTCTTAGACATGCCTCAATTTTGGTTGGGAACATTTTCCATCTGGAATTAATTAGATTTGAGTTGTGTGGCCAGAGTTGAACTTTATGGGGAAATGTATATCTAAGATGTGGTATTTTGATTCACCAGGCTTTTAGTTTTCTTTGGATATGTCTTGATTAATTCTCAAGCGTTTGAATTATTTGAATCACAAAACAGTGGCCAAGTTACAAACAGGTTCCTAGTAAAATACAGCTACTTAACTCACATCGAGGTCAACTGTTATCCTAACGTGTTCCTTTTTCTCTTTTCCTGGAGATGGGAGACAGTGATGATGAGTACGATCGCAGGAGAAGGGACAAATTCAGACGGGAGAGAAGTGACTATGACCGTTCGAGAGAGAGGGATGACAGGCGCAGGGACGACTGGAACGACAGGTAAGAAAGTGATGCGGAAAGTCTCTGACGGAACAACAAAATGCATCTTATTGGTCTTATTGTGGACGAATAATGTCTCCCAAAATCAATAATCCAGAGAGTGGGACCGGGGCAGGGAACGACGAAGCCGCGGAGAGTACCGGGATTATGACAGAGGACGACGAGAGAGATTCACCCCGCCCAGACACGACATGAGTCCTCAGCAGAAACGCATGAGAAGAGACTGGTGAGATTAGCTGCCATCATGAACCAGCTGCTTTTGCAACTGGAAGCTGCTGGTGCTTATGCTCTTTCATCTGTCTATGGCAGGGACGACCATGGTGGAGATCCTTACCGTGGGGGGTACGACCTGGGTTATGGTGGTGGTGGTGGAGGAGGTGGCGGCGGCGGCGGTGGAGGCGGCGGAGGAGGAGGAGGAGGCGGCGGAGGAGGAGGAGGGCCTAGCTATGGGCCACCACAGCATTGGGGCCACCCGGACCTGCACCTCATGCAGCCTCATCACGGCATCCCTATTCAGGCGAGGTGTGAAGGTGTTATGTTATTTTAAATGTGCCCTATTATGCTTTTTGGGTGTGCCTTTTCCTGTAGTGTGTTAAATAGGTTTCTGTGCATGTTAATGGTCTGCAGAGGTTAAAATCCCAAAGATCCCTCCAGAGTTTCTCAAAACTCCATCTCACTGGTCTCTCTCCCTTCAGACTCGGTAACCTCCATGACATGGATCTGGGTCCCCCTCCTCCCATAATGAAGACCTTTAAGGAGTTCCTGTTGTCCCTGGATGACTCGGTGGACGAGACCGAGGCGGTCAAACGCTACAACGAGTACAAGATCGACTTCCGCCGGCAGCAGATGCAGGACTTCTTTTTGGCTCATAAAGATGAAGAGTGGTACGAAATCCGTTGCCTTTACTAATAATGAATATTAATGTAGTCGGCATACTTTCATTGAGCTGGATTGTATAGTCCGTTTAACAGCTCCTTTGTTTGTCGATTTAGGTATAATTGCTTCTCGGTCCTATAGTGGGTGGATCATGGGAAATTACCCTTACAATAGACCACTTTTTAAGACGTCTACGGGGGCCGACAGGTGCAAACGCGCTTCAGCGGCCCATAACATTCCCTTTTCAGGAGAAACACACTGTAGCTTCAGAAACAATAGGAAATATAATAACACCAATGTGCCAAAACGAATGCAAACGACCATAACGCATTATTAAGAACACATTCAGCAAAACGACGAAACATGCGCAGCGTTTACCCGGTTTTCGTTTTTGTTTGGAGCTTCTTGCAGCGGTTTTGCATTTGCGTTGCATTTTGTTCGTTCACGCAGCGCTTTTACTAAACGCTGGGCGTGTTTCTCCGAGTTCCTGTAGAGGTTTCTTCACCTGCATGTGTTTTTTGCACATTAGTGTCTTTCTTCTTATGGAAATGTTTCGGGTGCTTGTAGCGTGTTTGCACCTGTCGGCTCCCGTATGATTCACAAGGACAGTTCCCCCATGCACTAGGACCAGGCTCACTATAGTTTTAATAACGACTCACCCATGAAGTTTATTAAAGAAGAAAATCAACCCAAATGAATCCTTTTGTTAGCACATATTATAATTTAGTGAAGATGGACAGATGAATCCTCAGATATTGATTAAACCTTTGTGTTCAAATGAAATATCACAGAGCTGAGTGAGGTACATTTCTGACTTCATACTCGTTATTTGGTTTGATTTTATTCATTTATTTAGCATTAATTTACCTTTTGCAAGATGTGCACTTGTGTAATGTCTGCTAACGCTTATTGAACTTGTTCCACAGGTATAATGCAAAATGGTTGTGTTTTGCCATAACCCATTTTTCTTCCCCTCCAAGTTGACGACGTTTTTTTTGAAGATGAGAAAAAGTGGAACTCATCAGCGAGCATCGGTTGTTAGTCAGTAAGGGTCCGCACTGCGCACAATGCAGTTGCTCTTAGACACACAGTACCAGGGATCTTAGACAGACAGTCTTGTCCTTCGCGCACCGAGATTTTTTTTTTTTTCCTTTATGCTTTTTCTGCGCTTCTTTCTTTTTATATTCGGATCAAATCCCAAAACCGAATTTGTGTGTATACAGACGCACCATTGGGGTGAAGTGGAGCACATTTTCACAGAAGAGACCCCCCCCCACTCTCTGTATTTATTAGTAAATAAACTGGCAGAAAAAAAAGGTAACTGTAGTCCACTCAATGATCAACATTTTAAATGTGAAATTCTGAATGTCAATGCTTCCTTTTATAACCTCTCTGTTGTGTTTTCTCCTTAGTTTTGGTGGGTTTGTCTCAAACTTTCAAATGATGTTTAGCTTTTGTAATCACAAAGTCTTGCATACACTGAATGACAGCTGTAGACAAAACTGGAACCACATCTTAAATATGGTGGTCTGTTTAGAGTTACAACAAACCATCTGGATTTAAAAATAGAATTGTGTTTAAAATGTGCGTAACATTAGCAAACAAAGTTTTCTAACTTTTACATCCCGTTCATCCCAACCCCCATCATTCCCTCCCAACTCTTTTTGTGGACCCCGACTCTGGACACAGGTTCAGGTCCAAGTATCACCCGGATGAGGCCAGCCAGCTAAAGGCGGAGGCCCAGAGCGCGCTGCACAACCGAGTGAACGTCTTCATGTTCCTGATGGAGAACAGCTGGTTTGATAACGTCTCGCTGGACATTGAACAGACGCCCGCCATCATCAAGGTCCTGGATGCAGGTAAGACTGTAGTGACTGGAGCACCGAAAAAAGACTGTCATTAGTTTTCAGCAGGCTTGGGAAGAAACTGGACCAGGATTACATCATCAGGAGTAACTGTATTCCCTACAGATGCATAAAAAAAGACGTGATAAGATTGCTATTACATTTCTGAAACCTGGGGATTACCAGCAGGATTATAAAACCCTTTAAAAACAGTAAGCTGTTCTCTTCTGTAGGCTACTACTTTAAGTGTGAATCTGTACACCTGCTGCTGAATCTGCTTTATGGTTTTTCTTTTTCTTTGGTTCATTTGTTCTTTTTTTAATTCAGCAGGTGAACCTATGTGTTCATTCATTAGTGTGTGTGAGCTTAACTGTGTCTATTCTAAAACGGAGCACCGTCTTTCTTCTATCAGCTGTGATAAAGATGGAGGGCGGGACGGATCATGACCTGCGTATCTTGGACCTGCCGGCTGAAGAGGAGGAGGAGAGGGAGAAGTCCTCTTCTGCGTCAGGTGGCGGCGAACCTACCAAGAAAGAAGACCTCAAAACATCGGCGGGAGACCGCAAACCTTCCGTAGACAAAGACAAAAATGAGAAGGTAATCTTCTACCTGTTCTGTGACAGCCACCACACAGCAGAGGTTACGAGGGATGGGTATTTTTAACATGTTAACGGTACTGCTGCTCTTAGTGATGGCTCTTGTCAATCCCGTACCTTACGGGTATTTTTAGTGGTTATTTTCGTTATTCTTGGGGAAACGACCAAGCTACTAGATATGCCGTCTAAAAGCTCTGCATTGCTTTGTCTGAATGTGGTGCACTTCTGCCCCATGTTTGGACACATTGGTTGTTTCTGCCCTTACACTAAAACACTTACTGCACTGGTGGCAATGGGTGTATCGTCACGAGCAGAAAACTCAGTTGGTGTACTGAAGTGTGAAAATGCACTTTCAGATAAACCAATGTTGTAAACCTATTGCACATTTAGCAACGGATTAAGTGAGACAAAGGTGCAAGGTAACGTTTATGCAGCTTTAATAAATACGAAATCTATCTTCTCCAGTAGCAAAACTAATAACTTTGGAGCTCATCGATGCCCTGATCTTTAATAATGTAGCCCCAGAGTCTTGGGCTCTCTGTTGATGACCGTAAACTGTGTGCGCTGCAGGAGGAGAACGACTCGGCCAGCACAGAGCGAGCTGCTGCAGCAGAAGGGCCGGATGTGAAAGAGGAGGCAGAGAAAGAAGCAGCCAAAGAAGAAACACACGAACCCAAGAAGGTGAGTGTTGCTTCCTCGACTGAGTTTCATTCACAAGGGACAGAAATGAAACTGACTCTGTTGTCGTTCATCAGCCGAGGAGAAAGAGGAAGCACAGCGGAGACAGCGACGATGAAGGCACCGCCTCTGAAAGCGACTCTGACTCTGATTCAGACTCAAACTCCAACTGCTCCGAGAAACCTGTGAAGAAAGAAGAGGCAGAGGACAAGGATGAGGAAGAGGAGGAGGAGGAGGAGGGTGAAGGTGAGAATTATTTAATTAGTCTGTCTATTAATGCTCCACTTCCGTCCGTGCCTCCGTTTAGTCTTAGTTCTCGGTATTCATTCACACTTATTCTCTCTCCCGGCTGATGATGAAGAGGAGAAACCTGAGAAAAAGGAGAAGGCCGAAGAGGACAACAAGGAGGAAAAGAAACCCAAAGATGACTCTCCGAGGCCGCGGCCGCTCCACAGGACCTGCTCTCTGTTCATGAGAAGCATCGCTCCCTCCATCTCCAAGGCTGAGATCATTGCTGTGAGTTCCTCGGGCAGATGTGGAATCTCTTAACTTATTTTGTACTTTTACTCAATTTTCCTGTTTTTCCTCTTAGCTTTGCCGGCGTTACCCTGGCTTTCTGCGCGTTTGCTTGTCTGACCCCCATCCAGAGCGCAGGTTGGTAAAAGAAAATGAGACTGAATTGAATGTAAATGCACAAATACTTTAGTTAGTTTTATTGTTATTTCTTACTTTAGATGATGTGTGTTGGACTCTTTTTCACTCTTTGTCTGAGGCTACAGGTTATTACCTACAATGGGCTGAATGAACTCTGTGCCGTTGCAGGTTTTTCAGACGTTGCTGGGTGACATTTGACCGCAGCGTCAACATCAAAGAGGTTTGCTGGAACCTGCAGAATATCCGAGTAAGTGTGCCACGCTTCTTATGTATAATATGCAGCATAGTATGCGTTACAGAACTCTCCATAGAGGCACACAAGGGTTTCATTATGCATGTGTTCCCTGTTTTCTGGTTTTTGTTAGTGAATCGGGGCTGCAGCTTTTATATTTTAAGAAATCCTCGTTTAAACGCATCTTTAAGAGGCTGTTTTATTGTTTTTTCTGTAGTGTTTTATCTCCTCAATAAAAGGAGACGTTTAAACTCTGCTTTACCCTCTTACCTTCCTCAGCTGCGGGACTGTGAGCTGGCCCCGGGGGTGAACAGGGACCTGGCCCGTCGGGTGCGTAATGTAAACGGCATCACTCAGCACAAGCAGGTGCTGCGCAACGACATCAAGCTGGCCGCCAAGCTCATCCACTCCCTGGACGAGAAAGGAGACCTGTGGAGCATCAAGTCTCAGGAGGAGAGGCACAGGGAGAGCGCCGAGGTGCAGCACTCTTCCTCTTTTAGAGTTAAACACATCCCTCTCAAATGGTCTCTCGTGGATTATTAATGTCTGTGTGATTCCCATAGTTGGCCGCCCAGAACCCCATCCTGAAGAACATCACAGACTACCTGATCGAGGAGGTGAGCGCGGAGGAGGAGGAGCTCCTGGGCTCCGGCAGTGGGATGGACTCAGAGGAGAGCGCCAAGGAGGGAAACCCCGCAGAGACCACGGTGGAGAGGGACGACAAACTAGCCAAGGTTGGACTATCGCAGTTATTAAATGACATTCAGTCCCTTTCACTGAACTGTATTTGATTCTCTATTTTACTTATGTGCAGTTCAGCAGGGTAACACCTCCTTCTGATTGTTAAGCTTCAATCAAACTGCAGAAGTAAAAAGCTAATGTAAAGCTACAAACTGCATCAGCGCCGCTAAGCTAAAGGTGGCTAATGTTCAGAATATGGACATTAACAGGTTTATGCTCACTCAATTCCAGGTTTAAGACTTATTCCAGCACCACTCTGGATGTCTATCATTCAGAGGGCTGGCTAACTCTGGAAATACAATCCCTGCATTCAGTTTTTGTGCCGTAACTTTGACCTCTACCGTGTCCCAGGTGTTGGATCGCCTGGTCCTGTATCTGCGCGTTGTGCATTCAATCGATTACTACAACACCTGTGAGTACCCCAGTGAGGACGAAATGCCCAATCGCTGCGGCATGATCCACGTACGAGGACCCATCCCTCCCAACCGCATCACACAGGGAGAAGGTCAGTGTGTTTCACCTCTTATGCACACACTTATGTTCCTGTTGGCCTTGAAACAATAATGAGTTTACCTTTTACTGAAGCTCATTATTAGCTGTCTTTCCCGCAGTTTATTAACTACTTACACATTCCACAGTTCAACAGTGGCAGAAGATGATGGAGGAGAAGCTGAGTCCTTTGGTCGCTTCCAAAGAAGTCCTGTCTGAGGAGGAGGCTGGGAAGATGGGACGCAAGGATCCCGAGGAGGAGGTGGAGAAGTTTGTGAACGCCAACACTCAGGAGCTGGGGAAGGACAAGTGGCTCTGCCCACTGAGTGGCAAGAAATTTAAGGTGAGCGTGAAAGACCAAAGCAACCAGGACAACATGTGATGCTGATGGTTTGTTTTTATGCTGCATGTGAAGCTAAGACCTTTTGCATAATTCCTTTTTAAAGGGCCCTGAGTTTGTACGAAAGCACATCCTGAACAAACATGGGGACAAAATTGAAGAAGTGAAAAAGGAAGTGGTGTTCTTCAACAACTTCCTGATGGATGCCAAGAGGCCGTCGCTGCCAGAGATGAAGCTTCCCCCTCTTCCAGGCCCAGGTGGACAAAACCATTTCAACCGCAGCGACTCGGATGCTCTCGATAAAGGATTTTAAATCCTATTTTGTCCACAACTATATTGACTTTTTATCCTCTTGTTGGTTTTGTCCTACAGGCTTGCTTTCTCCCACCATGCCATTTCCTCCTCAAGGTCCTCAGGGTCCGATGGGCTTCGGACAGCCTCGTCCACCACTGATGGGCTATGGTGGTATGTGCTCTTTTTCAAAAGATGATTTTTAAACCTTATTTTCAGTGGTGGAAAGTAACTAACAAAATGTACTACACTTAAATACACATCTCTAGTATTGTTGTCCTGTTAATGCAGTACTTTACTTACACTGTAGTATTATTTCTACCTCTAAATACTTCCATCGCTGCTTACCTTCAACAGGTGGCCCTCCCTACCCCCCCAACCAGTATGGAGGCGGTGGCGGCGGCGGTAGAGGAAACTATGACAACTTCCGAGGACAAGGTGGCTACCTGGGCAAGCCACGCAACCTCAGGTGAGACTTCTGTACGTCTGATCTTTATTTTGCGTTGAGGTGTCTCTCTTTTTTGTCCCCTGCTGTTGGAGTATTTTGAACCTCTCTCCTTTCCATTCTTCTTCTCTCCTGGGAATGTCAGGATGTCCCGCGGTGATCCACGCAACATCATCGAGTACCGCGACCTGGATGCTCCGGATGATATGGACTTCTTTTAGGATGTTCCCGCGCTCCTCTACCAGTCTTCACTCTCGACCAGTGTTCTGTTCTTGTTGCTTTTGTGGTTGATTTAGATTCTCTGTTTTCCCTTTTTTAATATTTTGTTTTGTAATTATTTAGCAACAAGAACAAACTCCTGCTGTAACTGACTTCTAAATAAAGTTGTGATCAAGTATTAATCAAAGGAAACCCTCAATTTGTCACGCTAACGAACATGTTTACTGCAAACTAACCTCTGCATGTAACCCATCCAAGTTCTATTAGGACTACCATCCTAGTATAACAGCTATCATACAGCGCCAGGGTAGCAGTGTGACCACCACAGGTGAACAGGGACCTCTTTAAGCGCCCCTCCAAACTCTTTACGTTGGTCTGTTTGAGAATTGAACCAGCAACCCTCGGGTTCCAAGTCCCTACAGACCGAGCTACTGCTGTCTAATTAATATGTATTAATTATTTATCAAATAAGAGAAAAATGCCGTAATAAAAGGCAACCAAACGATACAGAAGACCGTCCCCAGGACATATGAGATCTACTTCTCAAAACTATAGGTAAGCATGAATAAAAACGGTCTTCATTTCAACCAGATGTGAATGATTTGTGCTAAATGATTTTCTCTGGAGGTCTCCAGACCCCCAAATCCTCCTGGTACTGAAAGTGAAGCAGCTGTGAGGAAGTGTCGCCCTCTGCTGGGAGAACCTTTGACTGACATGCATGCTGGCCTTTTTTCTCCTCACAGCTGCTAAGTAGAAAACTGCAGAGGCCTTGCAGTGGTGCGAGAAATATTCAGTATTCAACACCGCCATTTACAAAGTGCTCACTCTGCAGTCGCTCCTGGTTGTACTTTATGCAAGTCACAGGTACGAACTGCAGCAGTGTCATTTGTGGGGGTTTCATTTAAAAAATACATGACATACTCCGGAATATCTACTTTTAGTGAGCATGTAAACACATTTTGATTCAATTTATTGTTTCACACTGGCACATATGCACATATTCACATGAGATATTATCATAAACTACAGTAGAACCTGGAGGGTCAATGTTCAGGACTATCGGATCCACACTCAAATAAAAACAGCTATTACATTTGGAAGAGAGTTGTCTAGATGATCTGGAGCTGGTGGCTTTCAGAGAGTCCACAGCTGACCTTGTGTTCGTGGAATAACTTGGTCAGGGCCTCCATGTAAAGTCTATGATAGTGGTCCACCTCCTCCTCAGTGGGGCTGAAGGGCTTCGGCACTGAGATTGGACTTCCCACTGTAAGAAGCCAGAGTGTTAGAATAAAAATAAATAAAAGTACCACCGTGTTTAGGAAAAGGAAACACTCACCAACAGTTGTGACGGGTTTCCTGTAGGGCAGGATGGCCATGTGCTCTCCAACGAACAGACACGGGGCGAAACCCACAATCTTTTTGAACAGGACCTGTAACTTCAGCCCGATGCTGCCTTCTGACAAAATCACCTGCTTAAAGAGCTCATTTTCCCCAAACGAGTAAACTGGCACCAGATCGGCCCTGTGGAAGATCATCAGAGGTCAAATACTGTCAAACTGAGAGAAGAATGAGACTGATAACTGGTATTCATGGGTGGTTGTGGAGGGGGCCAATACACACTGAGCTGTTACACAGAGCTGTAATGTGTGTTTTATCTCACCCAAACTCCAGGGCCACCCTGACAAATCCCTTCCTCTGCCTCATCACCACAGTGTTGACTCCAGGAGCTGAGGCCAGCGACTCCGCAGCGCCTCCTATCACAATCACCACTGCGTTTCCCTTCCCTCTTTTGGTGAGGAGGTGCACGAGGCTCGGCTTGCTGACTGGAAGAAGACCTGATCACACAAAGTAAGACAGCAGTGACTGTGGATGTTCTTCCTTCCATGTGCAGTCTCAAACAGCACCTCCTCCTCCTTCTATCTAGGCATGAGTAAAAACTTTTTTTTTTAAAGTCCAGCAGTGGTTCAGTCAGTAGGGGCTTGGACTGGGAATCGTAGGGTCGCCGGTTCAAGTCCCCGAACAGACTTGAAAAAATATTGAAAGTGGACTGCTACTTGGAGAGGTCCCAGTTCCCCTCCTAGGGCCCTGCTGTGGTGCCCTTGATCAAGGCACCGGACACCTCCAATCCCCCCTCCCCATTGCTCCCCGGGCGCTGCACAATAGCTGCCCACTGCTCCTAGTACTAGGATGGGTTAAATGCAGAGGACCAATTTCACTGTGTGTGCTCTGCTGTGTGCATGTGTGTGACAAATAAAGAGGGTTTCATCCTCCGACTCTTCTTCCTTCAGTTGAACATACATACCTGCAAACATTAAGTACTCCCTAAAGAGCGGAGCCTAAAAAGCCCGGCCAGTATCACCAGGGTGGATCGCAGCCCAGGGAACAACTCGGTGAAGCCGCAGCACTCGGTGCTGAAGCAGGTGAAGGCCCCGGCACTCATGATGCCGTGCGGATGAATACCAACAACGTAGTTCTTGTTTGGATTCAGCTCGGCTGTCTTCACCAACTGAGCAAGAGAAGTTATGATGAGCAGAGACTTTAAACCCAACCCAATCCAACTTCAATATCCTGACATTGAATTAGAGATTTAAAAAGCACATGCTCCATACAAAGGATCTATCTCGTACTTGAGTAAAAGTACAAGTACCAGAGTGTGGGAACCATTGTGCCATTGTTTGATTGGTCCATTTCAGAATAATATCTCTGATATGTTTTATAATGATTGATCATTAAAGTGTTCTCAGAGCTGGTAAAGGTGCAGCTAGTTTTAATGGCTTTGTATACTGCAGGGTAGCTGCTGGATTTACTGCAGGTGAACTAAAGTCTGATTTAAGGGCTGATTATATTTACCATCATTAATCCAAATCTGCCTAGCAACTAAATGGATGAGATGTAGTGGAGTAAAAGTACACCAGCTACCTCTGAGTAGAAGTACAAAGTAGTATAACATGGAAATAATCAAGTAATCCACAAGTATCTCAAAATTGTACTTAAGTAAGTGTACTTCCCATCTCTGTGTGAAACTTACTTTGACTGGGAAAAAGTCCCTGAGGTGCTCCCATACCCTCCAGTTCCTCACAAATGTTGTGTGTTGTTGTTTCCTGCCCCCTGGTGGACACATTAGAAGTCTCAGAGGCAGAGTGTGTCATCTCAACACTACACACTCACTGTAAGCTAAATATTTGTGTTGCCAACTGCTTTTGATAACCGGAAAATATACAACTTCATTATTATTATTATTACATTACTGCTTTATTATATTAGGTACTTTGATTTTAGTGGGTGTTGAATGATGTCCCTTCCTTTACCTCTCTCAGGGGTTTGCCAGTCTATCACCTGCCAGATGAAGTAGAGAGTGGGGAGCGGCCACAGTGAGGTGAACATGAGGTACACCATCAAGAGAGTGCAGGCCACTCCTGGAGGTACAAGATTCACAGATGAGCAGTGTGAACACAGAGGTGCTCTACAAATGAACTGAGACCCTCGTGAACTAACATGATCTAAAAACGTTTCTCATACTTCCCAGTGTCATTTGATACAAAGTGTTTGTGTGGTGGGATCTTACCTAAGAGGAGAAAGGTTAAAGCCCATTGCAGAGTACTTACTACCTCCAAAAACTCCTTCCACTTAGTTTTTCCTTTAGTCATTCCTGCAACCAGGAGAACATACCATCAATTTAAACATTTAAAACTGTGCTTTCATTCAGTAAAGGTCATGGGTCTATAAATCATGGACTCAACACCTGTAGACTTTATGTGAGACATTAATGACATTTATGCCTTTTTTATGATAGAGATCAGATTGCTGCAATAATGAGCACTTCAGCTTTCATTCTTTGTTAAGGTAGGTCATAGGCTGAAAAACTCACAATGCAGGCACAAATAACTCTCTCAGGAGGAAGCTGACAGGCTCAACTAGTTTCAATTTGCTCACATATAAAACTTATCAGAACAAACGTGTCGACGGCAGCAAACACCTAGACTCTTAACGACATTAGGACAACATGAATGACCACACTGCTACGGGTAAAATGTAAAACGTTACCTTACTATAGTCGATTCCTGAGTTAATTTGAATGGATGCAGATTCACCGTTTGTGCAAATGCACAACATGCAGGATGCACTTTGCCCAGATCATGTAAAACAGCTGATAACAAATCCACTCCCCCGATACTTTGACACACAAGCAAGCAAGGTAAGAGATAAAAAGTCTGATAGTTGGGTGGTAATATTAGATCTGTGAAGGACATTGCTTAGTTTGATTTTTGGCTCTTTTGTTGGTCATTTTAAAGTGGTAACATGTAAACCGCTCATAAGTGCATTTAACTTCATAAGAGAAACGGAGAAAACCAAAAGTAGAATTCTCTATTCCTCTCTCATAAAGTGACAGTTATGAATGTTTTAAATATTGTTCTTTCTCACTTTTCTTTCATTTCCACGTGCCTTCCCTTTGTCAACCTATACGGTCAGTGAGACCTGAAGATATTTCCCAATACAAGTGAAGGCATTCTGCACTTTGAACCAGTGAGAGGCTTTTAGAAAACACAATTTTATTTAGTTTATATTTGTACCGGAAGACGAACAAAACACAGATAAAGGAAAAGATATGTTCTTTTAACATTTGTACAAAAACATAGGACCAAATGTCACCAAGTACAGCACAAGAAAGCTTAGAGGAATGGCAATCTTGGTTTTGTGTATGCTCAGCTGGAACAATTGAAGAGGACGCCTCCATTGGACTCCTTTGTTTACTTCAGCAACATAATGACATCACTATGTAACACTCGTGCTTCTATTGGCAAGCGCTCAAACACATATAGTGATAGGTTAAGTGGCGGGACATCTCTACTCGGTTGACCAATCACAACAGAGCCGGCCAGCTAACCAATCAGAGCAGACTGGGCTCTGGTTTCAGACAGAGGGTGAAAAGAGGAGCTGCAACACAGGCAGTATGAGAAACATAAAGAACTTTATGAACATTAGAGCATGGAGACATGTCCCAGGAGAGACACTACATAAAAATAAGAAGCTGAAATTGAGCAGAACATGTCCTCTTTAAATGAATGCTCTGAATGTTTCTCCCCCACTGCCTGTAATTCAATTCAAATTGACTTTCTGAATACAGTTGAGTCACTCACTGATAGGTGTGTGGACTTTCCCGAGGTGTCTAAGGCGATGACCCCTCGCAGACATACTTTGACCCCTACACATTGATGTATTTATCAGAGCCACAAGTCCAAAGATTTTACTGATAAACCTCTCATGATAAAGGCATGCATTCTTCTTGATGAAGCACCTTTAATCTCTTGCCTAAACTCAACCTTAACTGTCCTCAACCTCCCACGGACTTTAGGGGGCGTGTCCCTCACACAGGCCATGTGTCGGCTAGTTGGTCATGTGACCCCCCCCCCCCCCCCAAAAAAAAGAGAGACTACATTTCTATATGAATATTTCCCATAACCCTATTAGAAAAAAAAAACGGCATTATAGCCAATACTATAAGTGAAGACTGTCAGTCAGGTCTCAGTGCATTTATTGAATGGGTCTTTAAGAAACAGTCCAATCAAAATGTTACACCGATATTCATATGACAGTTTAGCCTACTTTTCTGTGGGATTAGGGGTTTTATGGTGAGCTGGTTTTATATTTTATAGTATTTGATCTCCCATGACATCCCTACAAAGACTCCCTAATATTCTCATAAATTACACTATGTTGTGTTTTTGTGCATACTGGTGAAATAGTCGATGTTTTTAGTTGAACAACAATCGTAAACTACACTTTGCCGATAATCTATCCGGACATTTTATGAGTCTGCTGCTTAATATGAAGGGGAATTTCATTTGGGTCTGCTGAAAACAGCCTCTCGCCGCAGTTGGACTCAGAGACCCCTCGGATGCTTTTTTCCCCCCTTCTTCTATAAACAACCACTGGTGTGCTCTCAGGAAGTACTGTATGAATATTAATATGGATGCAAACACACAGTGAGGATGCCCAGCGCTTGATCCAACACCGCGCGCTCATATCTGCGCATTTTTTTGTTTTGACGTCTTTCTTTCTTCTGTTTATGCCTGAGTGTTTATTTCGCGGAGGTCACGCTGGAGCATGTGTTTTTTCCAAGCACACAAGGATGGCGTTTCACCTGAGTGTTTGCAAGGGAAGCTTTTGTAGCGTCGCATTGAACTGCATCATGGTTTTCAAACAGGGCTGACAGCGACCAGGGTACACCGAGCCTCGGTAGTACAGTGCGCTGTTTATCAGAAACATGGAAGACCTTTCGCGTCAAGAAAAGGCGTCAGTCCGGTAAAATGCGTCTGAATAACTGATTTTTCATTTACTCGTCAATTGACACATCTGGGAAAGGATTTTTTCCCCCCTCCCGTCTACCAAGACAGCTGTGTCATCAACAACCGGCGTGGTGTTGTTGTTGTCTGATTTTACGAGCCTGGGCAACTGGATATCGGCATAGTCTGCCTCTGCGCCAGCCATAGGCTACACACATACCAAGGTAGGCATCACACCTTCCATAACGTTATGTTTTGCTCCTTAAATCAGTCGCCTGCATCATCTAGCCTATATATCCAGCTGTCATGGTCGAAACGCTGCTTAATTAGCAGCAGGGAATATGGTGCTGTATTTCGGAGGAGACGTGCGGGCCTGACGGTGTTTTTACGCATAAAATGTGAAGAAATACAGGGTTGACAGCGAGCCGCTTCGTGTCCACAAGCCAAATTATTCAACCTTGAAGCCTCACAGCCCATGACGGTGAATATAAGGCCTGTATTTCTAAACCCAAACACAAAAGAGACGGGGAGGTGCACAACGTCAGGACCGCCGCGCAGTGCAACCCACCAAACAGCCCGCGTTTTAACTTCAGTCGTGACAAGACCTTATAAATATTTCACCTAAAAACAAGCCTCCACCAGCTGACTGCTGATGCTGGGCAAATACCTCGGTGTCAGTGATGGGAGCCTCACTCTGCGAGGCCATGATGGAAAACATCTGCATGTTTACGAATCATAACAAGAGAAATGCTTTGGTAGTGGGATGCTTTTTGTGTTTGTGTGACTGGATGGTGTAGTTTTTGTGAAACACGTTGGCAATGTGTGTGTGTGTGTGTGTGTGTGTGTGTGTGTGTGTGTGTGTGTGTGTCTGTGTGTGTGTGTTGTGCTTGTGCGCAGCCAGGTGAGGAAGATGTGTTGGCGCGTCTTTGGGGTGTGGGAAAGGGGAGGCGTCTGGATGAGGGGAGCCGAGATCACCACATGTGTGTTTTTATTATAAAGATGATACCCGATAAACTGCCGCAGTATATACATCCTGAGTGATGCGAGCCCAAGGGGTCGAGGGTTTGTGAATGAAAATTAAGGTTAGTCAATACTGCCCCCCCCCCCCTCTCTTTTTTTTCCGGGCGTGACAGCCACTCAAAACCACTCACACTGGGAGGTTTGTACACCTCCCCAGTTCGAGTTTAAATTGAAAACACAGCAGAATAATGGTGATAAAAGGAAGCTAAAATGGTATTTCTCTTCCTGGCTCTTATAACGGGGAGACGGGGGAAAGGCTGCTTCACTTCAGCTGGAAATGTTATTTTGGACTGACATTTTATTTTCTAAATTATTATGGATGTCTTTCAAACATGACACAGTGAAAGTTTAAAAGGGTTGTGTGTGTATATACAAAACAACAAATCCTTACAGACATATATGAATTTAGGAAAAGCATTTTTTGGCCGAAACTGAAATAAAAAATGAAACTAAAAAGCAGTCAGCCTTGCTTGACCTTGCAGCTGACATAAACTAGCGTTGGTTCTTGGCTAACAGATAGACAGGATCTGATTTGTGGTGCTGTTCAGTTTAAAGCACTCGTGGTACAGACAGAGGAGAGCAGGGATGGTTCAGAGCAGCTGTGTATTCGGGGTCATTGAGTCCAGGCTGTGAGTATCACACACTGTGCAGTGTGCCTTGAATGCAGAAGCAAAACCAGAGCTCGCACAGCCTGTCGTTGCTTCCTGGTCATCCCAAAGTACAGACATATGGGTTACTTATTTAAAGGTATTGCATTACTATTACCAGTTACCTTTTTAAGAACAACCAGACTTTTGTTAAGGACATTAGGCAGCAGAGCTCATGATGTAGAAAGAATTGAAAGTGTTTCCAATTAAGGAGAAAGGACTCTGACTACATTTGAGCTTTCTCCAGAAGGAGGATGAATCAGTCGCTCTGACCGGCAAGTCCTTATTCCTCATGTCTGATTCCAAAGAGGATGAGCAATTCAGTTTGGGATATTGAACACACACACACATGTCCTGGACCCAGAGAGGGCGAGGGGAGGCCCTCATATGCAGGGACTGATGGGGAAGGAGAGACAGGAAGCAGGGGACTGATGGATGCACGATAGCAGTGGCAGACGCTGACATGTTAAGCCCTCTCCTCGTGTCGGGTGGATAGCCCCTGTCTAACATTTTCTGTCAGGAAGTTATTTTGGCTTTTTAAACTGTAGTGTTTCATTGATGGTGTAAAGGCCAGACATTTTTTACATTAAATATCTCCCGTTATTATTTTGTCTTACATAACACACTTTTTGTGGACCAAATGTTGTTGATAACACCTTTGACAGGTCACAAGTAATTGTAAAGGAAAACCCTTTCGAAGACAGCCCTGGTTATATATACGGTTACTACTGACCGGTCGTGGAGGTATTTGTAATCAATACCCCTGTAGACGTGTTTAGCTGGCTGCGGTGTGTGTGTGTGTGTGTGTGTGTTGTTGCTTCTGCATGAGGAGAGCAGGTGTTTCCTCCATCTGTGGATTCACCATCTTGGTTTTCTCTGCTCTGTCTGAGGGAGTCAGAAATGCAGCTCACAAGCATTATGAGTGAGTGCTTTCATTTAAAAAACGAAGGATTTATAGAGTTAAAGTTTAGTTTTGATCGTCAGAGTCTTTCTGCGCCACTTCCCCCTGTGCAATAATGCTGAGTTAATAACACTCGAGTAAAAGTGATTGAACGGCATTAGAGCGGGGAGGCTGAGGGGATGAATTCATTTGTTAATTGACCGGGACATTATCGGTCACTATTTTGATCATTGAATATTCTTTTCAAAAACAGTGAACCGACGCTCCCCATCCTCATGTTCCACCTTCTCCTATGGCTTCTCTTTGTCTCATTTAATGTCTCTTTGGAAGAATCATTTGAGGATTTAAGATGTCATGTCATAGTCCGACCAATCAATCCAAAAAATCTAACTATAACGGCCAGATAAAAAAACCAACCATTATCATTAGCTGCTTCCAACAGTCTGTGCTGCCTCTTTAAAGGTCTCAATTGTGTTCATTTTCAGGTATTTATTTGTATTTTCTGTCTTAATTGTGACATACTGCCTGTGCTGCTGCAAAAAGAAATAGCATGTGGCGAGAAAGTCAAAGAGAAGGAATTCAAAGCGGCATATTCTGCTCATTTTTAGGTTCATATTTGTATTTTGTGACATGTCTCCATGCTTCAATGTTCAAAAAGCTCTTTATTTTTCTCATACTGCCTGTGCTGCAGCACCTCTTTTCACCCTCTGTCTGAAACCAGAGCTGCTCTGATTGGTTAACTGGCTCTGTTGTGATTTGTCAACCGCTTTGAGTTGCTCCGCCCCTTAGCCTATCACGTATAATGTGTTGGAGCCAATAGGAGCGTGAGTGTTACTTGGTGATCTCATCATGTTCTGGAAGTAAACACTTTGGGATTTCAGCCTTTGCAGACCATTGACATGCAGTCAAACTTATATAAGACACGACAGGAAAGAGAAACCCCCATAAAGCATAATGGGGTATCTTAATTGTGTCTCACTCTCTTTCTGGTAAACTCCAGGTTATCACAAAGGCCTTAATGTTGTGACTTTTCCAGGATAGAGCTTAGATAATGCAGCTGACGTCGGTGTGACATCATCCGGGTTTATTTTTCTCAGACTAGACGAAGCTCCTCATAAAACACATCAGACGCCTTATTCACAGACTGAGAAACCATGAAAACTGTCGGAGGGCCCCTTTCATCTCGCGTCACTAATGTAGGTCAAATTGATTCAAGAACTCCCTTCTTTGTATTGGATTTGCGATGTGTATCGTGAGTTTTCTCCTTGAGCCACGTAATGTTGAATAAGTTCCCATTCACATAAGAAATGATGGGTTTTCACTTGAGATAGACACAGTATTGAGTACAGACACATGGTTATGTGGTCCACATACAAAGAAAGGTAGCAGTGTCCCTTACAGTGACATTAGAAAATACGTAAACAGATAACCGTTAAAAATACTAGCAGGAAAACAATGTTTCAATGCTTTTTAAAATAAAGATCAATATATTATGAGCTAGACCATCTGCCTGCTTTTTGGTTTTCATTTGCATTGCATTTGAAACCCTAACCCTATTGATGTAACCCAAAAGTAACGGAGAGTAATCAGATTACCGTACTTTTATATTTTGGTACTTAGAAAAGGTGTTTTTAAAGGTAACTTGTAATCATTACTGATAGCATTTCCTCCCAACCCTGGTTAGATGTTATCCCCGGTTGCCCTCTGTCCCTCTGGGCTCTTCGCTCAGGGGCTGCCCGGTAACAGGGGGGGGATAAACAGTATTGAATCCCAGTAGACCTTTTCTTCAGCTGTGTCTCCCAATCTGACCTCCTCTCTGAATGGATATCATAAAGGCAAACAGATTGCCCGCTCTATTTTGCGCTTAAATGGAAAGACATCTGCTGCACCCATAGCTCTCTTCTTGGTGATTTTTTTGGGGAAACTCACTCACTACACACTTTCAAAGGTCATGTGTGTCTTTCATCTGATCCGAGGATGTCCGAATTAATTTCTCCATTTCAAAGGAGCCCTATTATGCTTTTTTTTGGGTTGACTCGTTCCTGTAGTGTGTAATATAGGTTTTTGTGCACGTAAATGGTCTGCAAACGGTAAAATAAAGACCTTTTTGAACATTTAAGCATGGAAACATGTCACAGTAGATGCACAAGATACATAATGTGAACCTGAACATGACCATAATATGTCCTCTTTTGTTCTGAGTGCTGTATTTGAAAAACTCCCTGTGCAGCTTCTGTGTTTCAAAAGGCAAGCTTGCATGTCCTTTTTCCAATCGTAGGATGTCTGGGATGTATATGTCCAATTGCAATGCTCCCCTTTTAAATGTCTTCTCTCTTGATTACAGTATAAGCATCCTACTGCATCCAGGCTTCAGTGCGGTGTGTAGTCAAGAGTAATGATGTGTGGTAATGATTTCCTTGGGGCAACTCATCTTTGTTCATTTCCCCTCTGTTTTCTCCTCATTAAACCTTTCCGAGCCATTTGTAAGGTACCATGCAAAATAAATAAAGTCAGGAGCCAACAGTTGCGCCTCTCTTGTTGGCTCGGAGGTCCCATGTCTCAAGCCATGTTAATCACCCTCTATTTATCTGTCTCTACGCAGCTTTTCCACATGGTTAAACATGCATGTCTGTGGCAATGTTTACATTCGTTTGTGTGCCATTTATCTCCATGAAGCCCCAAGCAAAGTCATTTCGGCATCTGAGACCAGTAATGGTAAGAAATGGAGTTAAAGTGGAGAATGTTTCAGCTGTATTTTGAATTAAACATGTGCATAAAAGGCTGCATAAAAGGTCCAGAGTGGTTTGGAGTCCGTCCCTCTTCTCGTTAATGAGCTGCAATCATGCTAAAGACCTTCAAAAGACCTTGACTAATGTGTAATTCATTAGGTGGTATGTGTGTACTGCAAACATCAGAAATGTATGCTCCACAAACATCCTACTCCCTACATGTCCTTGCATGCATGAGTTTGAAAGTGATGCGCGGCTATAATTGTAGAAGTATCTCACAGCGGTAATTTATTGTCTGCGACATTCGTAAAGGCCAATAGCAAAAAAAACTCCGGGTTCAGCTACCGTGTGTGAAATAGGTGAGGGAACACAACGACTCCTGAAATGCAAATTGTGAGCACAGGGTGACTTAAGTACGTGTTGTAAATGTCAAAGCCATCTTCATGTGTCCTGAAAAGAGTCCCGGCTGATTGGCTTGACGGCAGCACAAACACAGAGTCAAACTCAGGTTTTTTTCCCCCACTGATGCAATACAAAGATGTTAGATGTTTTAAATGAAGGCCCATCTACACAATTTGTGTTGAGCAAACATTTTAAAGAGATCATATTATGTTCATTTACAGGTTTTAAAATAGTGTTTAGTGCCTCTACTGGGACACGTCTCCATTCTTTAAATTTCAAACAGCTCTTTATGTTTCTCATACTGCCTGTGCTGCAGCACCTATTCTCACCCTCTGTCTGAAACCAGAGCCCAGTCTGCTCTGATTGGTTAGCTGGCCGACTCTGTTGTGATTGGTCAATCGCTTAGGGATGTCCCGCCCTTCAGCCTATGAAGCACAATGTGTTGGAGCACTAGCCAATAGAAGTGTGAGTGTTACATAGCGATGTCTTTATGTTATGGAAGTAAACAAAGGAGGCCATTTGAGGTGTTTCAGGCAGGGATTTGAGCCTTTGCAGACCATTTACATGCACACAAATCTATATAACACACTTCAGGAAGTAAAAACCTGCTGAAAGCCTAACAGGGGCCTCTTTGAATCCAGTGATATTCTTCCCTACACTTTTCTTAACGGAAAGTACAGCATATAAGCACACACTGTCCGAGGCAGACACCCTGCAGTGTGTAATCTTCCATCACCTGCCATTTGCCCCAGTTAGTGCCTTTTCATTTCATCACTGTCAGTGCAGTGAGCAGCGGGAAGGACAGGAATACGAATTGCTCAAGTGAGACCCTGAGCTGAAAACCTGCCAATCACCTGTGAGGGCAACGGGCGAGCCGGCACAGTCTTACCACTTCACCTGCTCCCTTCACAAACACTCAGAATGCTCTCAGACATGTCTGACTTACTGATTTTCAACAGCTCTTTAACTGTGTCTGAGGGGATTTTACTCACAAAAACATACCTCCAGAGGTGGCAGAGTGTATTATTTGTCGAACAAAATGTCTTAGCAAAATCTCTGAGTTGCTGTCATGCTGGGGAGCGCTGCGGGGCGCAAACAACTGGGCCATAAGAGACATGATGTGTATGTAATGAGATGAAGGAGTGGGAGAGCTGTGTGTGGGCATGTGTGTGTGTGTGTGTGTGTGTTCTTATCTTGCGCAACCTACGCTATGACTCGCTTACCGGGGGATTTTGAGCACACGAAGTAGGATGATTCAAATGTTGGAAGACCACTTGTGGCCTTATACACGGCTCTGCTAATCACACCAACGCTGCGGCTGTGATTTCCATCAGCAGAAACACAGGTTTATTATAACGACATCTACAGGACTTATTGGGACATTTCTGATAGTTAGAGACGGTTTATTTTTGTTTGTTTTCTCGAGTAAAGGTTATATAATATGGTCACCTAGTGGCGACCTGGTTGTGTATGTAAGGGATGCTTCCCCTCTGGATCCTGATCAGTATGTTGGTGTTCTCTTTCCATTAATGACCGACCGGCTGCACATTATCCCGCAGTTAGATACTAAATTAAGCAACGACCAGACTCACAGTATTGATTTAAAATTGATCGTGTCGCTACAGTGAAGAAAATGATTGTTTGGCGTAAGACGGCAGCACAGATCAACGTTTTCTGTACCTGTCCAAGTCTGGTGGTATTTTCTCTTCCGTGAACCCGTCTTTAAACACTGCCAGAGCTCAAACTGTTCCTTTAGTGTTTACTTCCTGTCTTTCTTCTTCTGTAGATTTCTCTGACGTCCAGCGCTATGTCTTTTAACCTCTTTCCTTCTCTTGCTCTTTTTCTTTTCCTAACCGGGGACAGTTTAGCCATCATATATAAAAAGCTTCGTGCTCTCCACAAATATAAAAATGAATATTAAGAAAGTATTCCATGATGTTTGTTGTCCACAGCTGACCCTTAATGTACTCGACTCCTTATTGGGGATTGATCTGTACTACTGCAGAGTGTCCCTTGATCCTCCTTAGCAGCGGTCTCTTCTCCTTAGCAACGGTCTGGTCTCCTTAGCAACGGTCTGATAGCTCAAATTAACAGATGCCTGGATCAGAACCGAGTATTACTGGACTTAAATCCATCCACCATCCATCCATCCATCCATCTATCATCCATCCATCCATCTATCATCCATCATCCATCCATCCATCCATCCATCCATCCATCTATCATCCATCTATCTATCATCCATCTATCATCCATCCATCCATCCATCCATCTATCATCCATCCATCTATCATCCATCTATCATCCATCCATCTATCATCCATCCATCCATCCATCTATCATCCATCCATCTATCATCCATCTATCCATCCATCTATCATCTATCCATCTATCATCCATCCATCCATCCATCCATCCATCCATCCATCATCCATCCATCCATCTATCATCCATCCATCCATCCATCCATCCATCCATCCATCATCCGTCCGTCCGTCCGCCCGTCCATCCATCCATCCATCCATCCATCCATCCGTCCATCTATCATCCATCTATCATCCATCCATCCATCCATCTATCATCCATCTATCATCCATCTATCCATCCATCTATCATCCATCTATCATCCATCTATCCATCCATCTATCATCCATCTATCATCTATCCATCTATCATCCATCTATCATCCATCTATCCATCCATCTATCATCCATCTATCATCTATCCATCTATCATCCATCTATCATCCATCTATCCATCCATCTATCATCCATCCATCCATCCATTTATCATCCATCCATCTATCCATCCATCTATCATCCATCTATCATCTATCCATCTATCATCCATCTATCATCCATCTATCCATCCATCTATCATCCATCTATCATCCATCTATCATCTATCCATCTATCATCCATCTATCTATCATCCATCTATCATCCATCCATCCATCCATCCATCTATCATCCATCCATCTATCATCCATCCATCCATCCATCTATCATCCATCCATCTATCATCTATCCATCTATCTATCCATCCATCTATCATCCATCCATCCATCCATCCATCCATCCATCCATCCATCCATCCATCCATCCATCCATCCATCCATCCATCCATCCATCCATCCATCCATCCATCCATCCATCATCCGTCCGTCCATCCATCCATCCATCTATCATCCATCTATCATCCATCATCCATCTATCATCCATCCATCATCATCCATCCATCCATCTATCCATCTATCATCCATCTATCATCCATCCATCATCCATCAATCATCCATCTATCATCCGTCCGTCCGCCCGCCGTCCATCCATCCATCCATCCACTGTAATAATAAACACGCCCCACCAGGACACACAGACTTTAACTTTTTTTCTACATTTCTTTAACCTTCTGCTAATGATGTAACTGAAAACGAGGCGATTTAAAACGCACCAGCTGTTTTTGAGATGCGAGTCATGCCCACTACAAGCTGCTGCGAGGCAAATCTTGTGTCTAGTTTACATTGATGTTCAGCTGATTACTGTTTTGCTTTGGGCTAGTGGGCTTTGCTTAATTGTTGCTGAATAGTTTATGAGGTTTGTCTGGTTGGGGCATGGACAGCCGGAAGCGCTGAGGGCTAGGATGTTTTTAGCTTTTTAAAAGGTGGATCAAATCAGTTGGAAAGGACACGTAGCAAAGTCCGACTGCTCTGATCATGAAAGTGTTTCAGCTTTGGTTAGAGAGATAGAGCAGACATGATGTTTCTCACTACCACAACAGAAAAGAACATCATGTACTGTGGAAAATATTTAGTGTTAAACATAATCTATTTATCTGACAGGCATTCTGGGTATTTTATTACGAGCATTCCTTAAAATGTTTTCTTAAGGGAGGAAACAGACTTCAAACCAACAGGCAGGCAGACAATATTGCTGGGTAATCCACATCTAAAATAAGTCAGATCCTGGTTATAGAGGGATGCTGGCTCAGTGAAGCGTGTGCAGCTGCAGAGTGGAGCTCTTCCCCTCGTGCACGAGCACCGGCGTGGAGGGGTTTTTTCAGTTCCCTTTCTGCTACCCTGCGGCGCTGTACCTCCCAGTCGGTTTTCCAGGCAGCCAAAGAGCAAACAAAATAGACTTTTTCTTTGTATAAGATGAGATCTCCCTCTTTACTTTCCCCTTTAGACTTGGAATGGACAAGGGTTTTCTTATGTGCTGAATAAAGTCTCTGACTGCAGAAACATTGGGGATTTTGCACTCTTTCGTCACACCAAGTCTAGTGACAGGCTGCAGAGCTATTGATTTGATTTCAATCTTAAAGAGGCCCTGTTATGCTTTCCGGGGTTTAGTTATACAGATTTCTGTGCATGTTAATGGTCTGCAAAGGCTACATTTTGAGCATTGAAGCATGTAAACATGTCACAGTAGAGGCAGAAAATACAATCCTTCTTTGTCTTTCTCACCACATGCTAATTCTTTCTGTCTGCAATGTGTTACTTCCTCAACTTGTTTAAAGCCTGACGGAGAAACAACAAGTGAATGCGTGTCCAGTATCGTATGAGGGCTTGTGGATCTGTAAGCCTTGTCCATGTCAGTGCAGAAGGTCACCTTGGTTAGTGTCGATTCTTGCAGAAGATGATGAAGGCAAGGGCACAAGTCATTCACCGACCGACTCCTTTTGACCACACAGCTTATGATGTGTTGTTTGAGCTTTCTGAATTAATTTGGTAGATGCAGCTCTTCAGCCTACAGTTTAAAAAAGCAGAAATAAAATCAGAACTGACAGAAAATGCTCCGTTTTAGTTTGACACACACAGTTAAGATCACACACACTATTTTACCATATGGATTTTGATTACTTAATCCTGTAACATGCAATCCGTTATTTTTCAAGCCGAACACACACACACACACACACACACACACACACACACACACACACACACACACACACACACACACACACACACACAGACACACACACACACACACACACACACACACACACACACACACACACCCGGGCCAAGGGGGAACAGGGAAGGATTTTTTTGTACGGTATTTTTGGTTGCAGTCCATAAAAAATTAAGCGACCACTCGGGTTGTACACCGCTTCTCAAAGAGTGCAAAGTGTCTTTTGCATGTATATTTAAGCGAGAGTATTTGGGGTATTTGACCCCAAAAAGAATGATGCAAGGAGTCGTTAATATTTGATTTGTTCCACGTGAGCAGACCTCAAAATACTGAGCTTATTTGTTTGTATTGTTTCATGTTGAAAACATCAGAAAAGTATCAAATGAGAGAAAGATAAATCAGCAGAATTCATGTACGCCTCTCATGTGTTTTCCACCACTGGCCTGGAGTCATACATCAGCCTCCTCCTCCTCCTCCTCCTCCATCTCCTCCTCCTCCTCCTCCTCCTCCTCCTCCTCCTCCTCCTCCTCCTCCTCCTCCTGTCCATTCTCATCAGCTGCAGGCATTTCTCTGCAATATTGTGAAATGTTCAGCACATGAAGGAAGTCGAGGGAATAGTGTATAACCCAAAAAGTGAAGACAGTGACCTCTTTTTGAATTATTACCACAGACACACTTTTAAAATACATGTGAATTATGCTGCAAAAAAAATCTGCTGATTAAGAGAATCTCCAACATGGACAAGTTTTGTCGATCAGAGGAGCAGCGGGCGAGAAAAACAAGACACAAGAGGAGAGGGAGGGGTCCTCAGAGTTGGGAGGGTTACGTTAAAAATTACAATCACTAGGTACCTGTAAAAGAATCAGTAAATTAATCTGAGAATCAAAACACACTCTCTTTTGGATTACCTCAATACTGAATGCAATGCAAGAGAAGTACACATCAATAAGATATGTTTTCTTAAGTGTATTATGTAAGACAACAGTACAATAAAACCCAAGTATCAATCATGCATGTTCTTAAATGATAGGTTCCAGAGTAGTGCTGTTTTAGTTTATTTGTTTTAGTTTTAGTTGTATTTTTGTTTAATAAATCAGACGTTCACATACTGCATTTAAATATATATATATATTTAAACTAAAGTAGATTCAAAATAGCTTGAATAAAATCCAATACAGGCATCTACCTATAGACCTGCTGATAATCCCCATTGTATTTCTTTTTATGTAACAGTAACCTGATTATGTCTTCTTTTGATGTAAGTGTAGGGAATACTGTTACCTTTTTTGGAATCCTGTAACATAAGGATGGCAGCCTCTGTGATTTGGGGTGCTCTGGTTTGTCTTGATTTGTGTGTTAATTCAGTGTTTACAGACAGTTACACCCTACATCCCTCGTATGTGTAATAAACCTGTTTCTGATTCTGATAGTCCCGGGACATGAAGCCTGCTTGTAGCTTAACGCTAACTGTTGCTGCTGTAAGCTAGTTAGCCGTTAGCTCAGATAGCTGTGCTGCCTGGACTGGTTCCTCAGCATCTGTCTTGGTTGATTTTTCCAGCATTTTTTTTAACCTCTTGTGACTGTTTTCTTGCAGGAAGGGAGGGTTCATTTCTCCTAAATTAGGGTGTTGGAGTTCATGAAGCACTGGATGTTGTTTTGAAAGCGTTTCTGGCCTGCACCTGGCAGAGAGCAAACATGTCCAAGGATTTTAGTTCGAAGGCTGACAAGTGTGCACGTGAGTTAGAGCTGTCAGAGGATTGCAACATGAGAGCGTTCTGTTCTGATCCCTTTACATGTAATCTGTTACTCTGCAGGCCCGGTTGTAGAAAAGTGATCACAAGCTATTTTTTATTCTAGAGGAAACCTGTTTAATTCCATGGTGCTCCTGCTTTAGTATTCCAGACTTCTTATTGAATTCTCCTGGCTCACGTTAATATCTATTTTACATCAAGCCCCCCCCCCCTGCCCCTCAGTGACAGGTGATGAATTGTTCTGCTGTGAAATACCCGTACCTGAGTTTCATGCTTAATAACTGGCTCCTCATATCCAGACCTGCAGCTGAAGTAAGAGGTGACACTGAGGAGGAAAATCAACATTAAAAAGGCATTAATAAGATGTCATGTTGATTGTATTAGTCAGAAAGTGGATGGAAATGGATATTGAGCATAGAATTACACAGAAGAAGAAGAAGGCTTAAATATTGTGTAATCATCATCACATATCCATTTTTTATTAATTAAGATCAGATAAAATAAGAAGTACTTAATTAATCCCAAACTGGGACATTTTTTGGGTCTACTGCAAGACCTTTTTCACATTTTTGTCCTATTTTTGTTAATTGCTTTATTTTTATTGATGTGTAATTTGCTGCAAAGTTACACCATTTTTACTGCCCATCTAAAAGGGACGTAACACGTGTTCCTTGTTCAATAACGACATGATAATAAGTCCGTAGCTCAGTACGTGATGAGGCAGCAAGGTGGATATCGAACACGGATATCTAGCTATCTCACTTGAGGATGCACGGGATGCATCGATGCCGGGGGGGTGGGGGGTGGTGGGATCAGGTACAAATGAAACCGCAGTGAAGTTCAACCCCGGGTTCGTCACGCATGACGTCGTCTTCTCTTTGTTGCATATTCAGCGGCTGGAGGAGAGGAGATGCATGGCTGACAGTGTTGCTAGGAGACCACACACAGCGACTAGTGTGAGAGGCTGGATTTCACCTCCCTCCCCCATTCTTGTAGTCTGGCTGCCTCTCACTGTTTTTTACTGTCCTCCCCACACTCTTCACGTTCCCGTCGTCCATATTCCCCTCCATCAGCCTCCAGTTTTTTTCCACCTGATCATATTTATCTGCAGCTCGGTTGATCCCTCAGTGACTCCCTACTTATTGGCATCCCCCATTTTTCATCAGGCCCCCCCTACCGTCTCGCTCTCCCGCTGCCTCCATCTCTCCTCCTCCTCCTCCTCCTGCTGCTGCTCGTTCCTCTCCTTAAGGTTTCCCTCCTGCTTCCTCTCTCGTCCTCTCTCTTCCCTGTTTGTTTCTCCGGTTGGACTGCAGCAGTGTGTCTGGTGAATGATAGAGAATAAACCCAGTGAACTGCATCCTGTGTTTTAGAGAGGCCCTATTAGGCTTTCTGGGGGTTTCCCTTTCCTGTAGAGTGTTATTTAAGTCAATGGTCTGCAAAGCCTAATATCCCAAAGTTCCCTCCAGAAGTTATATTACATCCATTACATAATGACATCACTATGTAACACTCACACTTCTATTGGCTAGCGCTCCAACACATTGCACATGATAGGCTAAGGGGCGGGACATCTGTAAGCGGTTGAGCAGTCACATCAGAGCCGGCCAGCTGACCAATCAGAGCAGACTGGGCTCAGGTTTCAAACAGAGGGTGAAAACAGGTGCTGCAGCACAGGCAGTATGAGAAACATAAAGAGCTTTCTGAACATTAAAGTCACAGTAGAGAAACAAATACAAATATTTCCCTGAAAATAAGTCTTTAAAATCCACAAATCCTAGATTATTGACAAATCAGATGTAAAAGTATTTGCACAGTTAAAGTCCTGGTGATGCTTCCTCCTCCTCCTCCTCCTCCTCCTCCTCCTCCTCCTCCTCCTCCGACTTACTCTACTTTCTGTCCGGAGTTTTGTACACATTGTTTGGCTTCAACGTCTTCTATGTACACATGCAAAGATCCAGAGGTAAAATGGACCTCCACTCATTTTAGTTTTAATTCAAAATGTCATCTTTCAGCTGATTTACTCAATTTGAATTTAATATGAACACAATCTTTTCATTCAAGCTTTTTCAAAATGCACTTTCCCCAGCACATCATTGAGGTCCTGGTTACTCAGGCCCACTCTCCCCCAGCTCTGAGGCAGCTGTCAGTACTAAGTTACAAAGTTAAATTGTGCTAATTTGCAATATAATTCAGCCTCGAAGGGAGGAAACACAAACATCCCAGAACTGTGTGTGCAAAAGGAGAAGATCTCGTCTATAATAAACAAGATGTCCTGGACTATCGGACCTTTCAATCTAATTACTTCTGTTCAAGCAGCTTTGCAAAGGCACAAATATCATGAATGCTTTTTTTCTGTAATCAAGAAAAGAGGCAGGTGGGCATCTTGTCTGCAAATAACAAAGAGATTATATACCCCAAAGTAATGAAATGCAAATATGTTTCATGGAAACATTGCCCCTTTGTCAATGCCAGGCCAGCGCTGTGATGTGTGACTCCCCTCTGCAGTGTTACTGCCTCCCTCACAGCGAGGTGCAGCAACACTACAGGGCCACTGCTGAGGTGGAGGCTGGAGGGCAGAGGGCTGCAGTACACAGCGTTCCTGAAGTGTGAAACTCAGAGCCAGAGAAAGAAAAGTAAAGAGAGAAGATGCAGTAAAAGCAAAACTCTCAAACAGCATCATTTAAATGTTGCCCTGTCTTCCACCCAAATTAGCATTTCTAAATTTCCGTCGATAATGATCTAAATTCTGTGTCATCATTAACCCACAGCTACCGCATCACACCCTGTGGCCACGTGTGCGTTTAGCATGTTTGGTGGATCTCGGTATGCGTGTGTGATCTGTTTGCTTTTGAGCACGAGTGAGTAGTCATGCAGATCCGGAGAAATGAATCATGGCTCCATCTGCCTCCTGGATCTAATGAGAGGAATTCAAGCGCCTCCTGACCCTACAGATGCTCCTGAAACAACTTCCTAAATGCTCTGGATTTACTTTGGATTCAAAGCAACTCTGGGGGTCGATCACAGCCAACCTGTATCAGAGTGATCTGCATGTTTGGTGTCAGTCTTTTAAATGCTGTGCTTGCGGTTTGATTATGAGCATGCCTGCAGATGAAGATCTTCTGGTTCTTCAAGCTAATTGCACACCAACCCCTCGGCACCTAATGCGACAATTGCGGGGCTGCCAGATCCTCAAAACCCAAATCAAAGTTAACAAAAGCCCCAACCCACAGTCGTAGCTCCCTAACCTAATTAATATTGAGTCAGCAAGCATCAGTGGAGGTTGTGTTGAGGGCCGGGGTGAACAAGAATAGCAGTGGCCACGCTGACACACTGGATGACACACTGGGCCGAGACAAAAGCAACACACACACGCACACACACACAGCTACACAGCTCGACAGGTTGCCTGGACCAGGTGCCTGCTGCTGTGCGTTGGTTCCCTTTATAGCGGGAGATGGTTGAGCTCTTTTCTAACAGAAAGGATGTTGTGAGGAAGATGCTAGTTGGTCCTGAATGTGTACAGAAATTAAACTGCTGGAAAATGTTAGTCATGTTGTCTTGAGTCAAAGAGTTTCAAAGCAGAATCCAGAGCTTGTTAAACTGGATTTAAATCAAGCTTCATTGTAACATGTTGGGAATGCAATACTGGTGATTGAAGACGACCAAAGCAGATAACATCCTTTTGTTCTATAATATTTTACAGAAAACATTGCAGTATGAGACCCCAAGACAAATCTACGTGCCATGTTCGGATAGCCTGCGGATAAAGTGGTTTCAAACTAAGAACAAAACTACCTCCAGTAAGCTGCAGTTAGCAGTTTAGCAACAAGTGAAGCTTTCTGTCCGTCAGGAATCTCCTCTCAGAGTCGAGGCCGAGCAGCCGGAGGACATTAGAGGGAACACCAAAGAAAAATTCTCCATAAAATAAACCAATAACAACTTAGTGCCGTCAAGCCTTACGCACTTTTCCCAGGAGTTCTTAGCCTAAATCCCGCTGGCCAAAGTTGTATAGTGGAGGAAAAAGGGGCCCGGGGTTCGAAGTGGGATTGATAGAGGCACCATTCTCCCTATTGCAAGTCAGTGTAGCATCAAAGTGAAGCTGTTATTCTAAGATAAAAACCAGTTACATAATGTTGCTTTAATGCATCTCATATAAAGTGATTCAGTTTGAGCAGCAATGCTGTAACTCAAAGCAAACTGATGCCAGAAGCACTGATGATAAAGCTTCAACGTACACTGGTAAAAAAAAACCTGTCAAACTCTGTTGCTATTTATGATGGAAAAACACTGGAAACATGCATCAGCTGACAGCTGTGCTTTTCTCAGCCAATTGAGTTGCACATTCACATTCTCCAGCATAAAAACATTGGGCCCTCAGATATCTGCCCCACAACAAGCCCGGCTTCTCATGGGGCGAGCGTGAGTAGGAAGCTGTGCATGCGCTACATATGACAAACCACATTACTGTCTGGCTAGCAGACAGGCTTAGCTAGGCCATCCCAGGGCCTGCAGCCAGAGACGTTTCGCAGCTGAGTTACCATGCTTACTCAAATATTCATAACTGGATAATGAAAGTATAAATAGTTTCTCATGTGATACACTAGAGGTTGGGGTAAACAAAACAGCCAACTCCATCACCATGGATCACCGTGTCTCTGCTCTGAAGGCTGCCAGTTGGAGTAATGGGCAGGATTGTTCGATATGACACGGCGAGAATGATAAGCAATGACTCCCCTACAGTTCTGCCAGTAATTTGGGTTTGATTATTTGGGTTTCATTGTGCGTCGCCACATCACAAAGTAATCACTGTCAAACTTGTCAACTTGCAAGTAGGTTGGGA